>NC_036840.1:31556887-31573856 GCF_002910315.2 Salvelinus sp. IW2-2015
AAAAATCACCTGGGAAATTCTGTAAGTTTGGGTGGGTGCGTTTCTGTGTGTTTGCGTTGGTGTCGGATGGGCGTGCACGAAGCGCGTGTACAAGGGGGGAGTGTGTGCCCCTCACCAGTAGGCTAAAGCTATTTTGAAAATGACCTCTCATTCGGGCACCGGACAGCGACACCGCAGCTGTTTGGTTTGGAACCATGACTGAAGATGACGGATTCAGTTGTCGTGGAGGGATATGTCAAATTCAGAGATGGAAAAAAGGTGTTTACAAAACAAATTAATTCAGTGAATTTGAATGTGCATCAAAGTTATACAATATTTTAATGTTTGCGTCTGTTTCGTACGGTTGTCTCTTTCAGTGGAAGGATAGGTGGGTTGCACTCCGCAAGCCATCGCCTGTAGCAGGTACGTCGCTCACTGTTCTATATTCGATGGCGCGTAACACACGTTGTTAGAGAAACATCAGCGCATAACTTTACTTTTTCTTTGTTAAGTGTATATGGTCATGTAATAGGCCTACAATTCAATTCGAAAGTTTACTGCTTGTGGTCTATTTACTACCGTAGTAAATCGATAAATAACTGTCTACTTGTCATTTAGCCTACTAAACATCCCCAAAAAAGCAACAAAGTTGCATTACTGCATGCCATGGAATGTAATATTTTTCCATGCATAGGCTACTGTGCTGATAGTTTCGAATTTTGGGTTGCTCCTTCAAACTTTGGCTGGCCCCGTATTAAAGTTAATGTGTTCTGGTGCTAGGCTACATTTAAAGAGGCCGCTGCTGTATGTGTGTTTATAACTGGTTTATAACCATGCATCAGGCAATTACGCTGTAAATACAATGTAGGAAATGTAGTTTTATGTCAAATGTGTGTGTAGTTATTAAGAATGTAAACTATAGTCTTCTGATTGGAAGTGATTACCTTTACTGTGCTATAGGCTAGTTATTGTGTCTATTGATTAAATATGTTCAGATCCTGTCTCTTATACACATCTAGATGTGTATAAGAGACAGGTTTATCGTTGTCTCTGATTGGGAACCATATTTAGGCAGCCATATTCCGTTGGGTATTTCGTGGGTTATTGTCTATATGTAAGTTGCTTGTGTCTGCACTTGTTTAATATATAGCTTCACGTTCGTTTGTTGTTTTGCATAGTTTGTTTAAGTGTTCTTTGTTTCGTTAAATAAATAGAAGAATGTATTCTTATCACGCTGCGCCTTGGTCCTCCTCTCTTCATCCAAACGACGAACGTGACAGTTCTATAACTTATTTGGATGACTTCCCCACTCCAGGTCGTAATCATAGGAAATGAACAGCGGTTCTTAATGTACACGCCAAGGCTAAATAAAGATTAAATAAATACAACTTTTCTTCACCTTTTCCTGTCTTATGATAAGAATGTTTCTATTCCAACAGTTCTGGTGAAACTGAAAAAACAAGATGGCCACTGTGTGAGAAGGACTCAATTTATACGGCCAATCTGCCTGCCTGATAAAGCCATGACCTTCCCAGACTACTACTGCTGTCAGATCACTGGCTGGGGCTACATGGATGAGAGTAAGTGTTGTGTCAAAAACAGTCATCTGGTGTATTGCGTGTCCTTCACTGTACTGGTCAGATATGTCATTATATTGAATGTCTTCATATCACAACAATGTAACATCTCAAATAGACATCAATGCACCATGTCCAATCACATGTTCTTCCATATAGGTCCATGTGTCCTATTCATGTCTTCACATGAATGTAATTGTTATCATGTGACCTAATGCTTACAGTGTATAAGTMTATCCAAGCCATTATGGATTTATTTGCCTTATTTTTCCAAAGAGGCGAATAAATACAGCAACCTGCAGGAGGCCGGGGTGAGGATCATCCCGTTTGAGAGGTGTATCCAGCCTGAAGTCTACGGCAACCATGTGACATCCAACATGGTCTGTGCCGGGACCGACCGATGTGTGGATGCCTGCCAGGTAAGAGTGCATAGACCYAGGGCTCCTTTTCTGGACCAAAATAGAATAGAAGAGCATAAATGTTTTCTTGTACATTGTACAGTCAGCCATGTGATAAGGATGTGTAATGAGTGATACAGTATAATATATAGAGGAGCCTCTGGACTGTTTTGGTTTGAGTATAGTGGTTTGCGTTCACAGAACATGCATATGGAGGAGGCTGCTGTATAAATTGCATGGCTTTCAGCTGCATTCTCTTTAATGAAAGGTTATGGTTAACTTCCCACCTTGTTTATATGTTGTGTTGTAATGACACAAATATTGAATGTAGGTAGGAGTGCACTTGGTTTGTGTAATATAAGGTTTCAAGGGGATGACTCATTGTGTGTGTGTGTGTGTGTGTGTGTGTGTGTGTGTGTGTGTGTGTGTGTGTGTGTGTGTGTGTGTGTGTGTGTGTGTGTGTGTGGTGTGTGTGTGGTGTGTGTGTGTGGTGTGTGTGTGTGCATGTGTTGTGTGGTGTGTTGTGATGTGTGTTGTGTTGTGTGCACGTGCATGCGTGCCGGTTTGTGTGTGTGTCTGCTTGTTCCCCCAGGGTGACTCAGGAGGCCCCCTGGCCTGTGTGAAGGATGACATCAGCTTCCTGTATGGAGTCATCAGCTGGGGTGATGGCTGTGGAAAGACTGGGAAGCCTGGTGTCTACACCAAAGTTGTTAGCTATGTCAACTGGATCAACACAATTATCAAGCGCAAGCCCAAGTCTAAATGAATGGACATCAGCCTTATTGTATGGACCTTACAGCTTGTGTCCTATTGTGGAAGAATAGTGATTTTTGCACAACTGTGAAATAAAGATTATTTTGTGACTGAATAAACATTGTAAGTATTGTTAAATGTGTGTGTAACAATTCATTATTTATGTATTGTTAGTGAGCCATCCCCAAATGATAACCTTTAACTCATATAGTCAATTGCAAGTAGCATTTCTTTAATATATTTTGATTAATATCACCTGTTGAAAAATCACCTGTTGAAAAATCACCTGTTGAAAAATCACCTGTTGAAAAATCACCTGTTGAAAAATCACCTGGGAAATTCTGTAAGTTTGGGTGGGTGCGTTTCTGTGTGTTTGCGTTGGTGTCGGATGGGCGTGCACGAAGCGCGTGTACAAGGGGGGAGTGTGTGCCCCTCACCAGTAGGCTAAAGCTATTTTGAAAATGACCTCTCATTCGGGCACCGGACAGCGACACCGCAGCTGTTTGGTTTGGAACCATGACTGAAGATGACGGATTCAGTTGTCGTGGAGGGATATGTCAAATTCAGAGATGGAAAAAAGGTGTTTACAAAACAAATTAATTCAGTGAATTTGAATGTGCATCAAAGTTATACAATATTTTAATGTTTGCGTCTGTTTCGTACGGTTGTCTCTTTCAGTGGAAGGATAGGTGGGTTGCACTCCGCAAGCCATCGCCTGTAGCAGGTACGTCGCTCACTGTTCTATATTCGATGGCGCGTAACACACGTTGTTAGAGAAACATCAGCGCATAACTTTACTTTTTCTTTGTTAAGTGTATATGGTCATGTAATAGGCCTACAATTCAATTCGAAAGTTTACTGCTTGTGGTCTATTTACTACCGTAGTAAATCGATAAATAACTGTCTACTTGTCATTTAGCCTACTAAACATCCCCAAAAAAGCAACAAAGTTGCATTACTGCATGCCATGGAATGTAATATTTTTCCATGCATAGGCTACTGTGCTGATAGTTTCGAATTTTGGGTTGCTCCTTCAAACTTTGGCTGGCCCCGTATTAAAGTTAATGTGTTCTGGTGCTAGGCTACATTTAAAGAGGCCGCTGCTGTATGTGTGTTTATAACTGGTTTATAACCATGCATCAGGCAATTACGCTGTAAATACAATGTAGGAAATGTAGTTTTATGTCAAATGTGTGTGTAGTTATTAAGAATGTAAACTATAGTCTTCTGATTGGAAGTGATTACCTTTACTGTGCTATAGGCTAGTTATTGTGTCTATTGATTAAATATGTTCAGATCAGTGGAGGYTGCTGAGGGGAGGACGGCTCATTATAATGGCTTTAATGGAGMAAATGGAAYGGCATCAAACACAAGGAAACCGTGTGTTTGATGTATTTGATACCATTCCACCCATTTCGATCCAGCCATTACTACGAGTCCATCCTCCCCAATTAAGGTGCCACCAACCTTCTGTGGTTCAGATATAACAGTAAATGCACTCACAATGTTATTGTGGGATATCATGTGTGGTCAGTAGCGAGGAGCACTGGCCAACTACTGTGGACCAACTTCTGTGGACCAGCTACTGTCTGTTTTCACCATATGCCTGTACGGTCACAGTAAATGCCAAGCACCCAAGATAACCATTCCCCCTGCCTTTCATACTATGTCAAGAGGTACTGGTACTTACAGTAGGCCTGGCATATTATGGACTCTGGCCATGTCTTACAAGTGTCAGGTGCTGCCAACAGGTTTACTCAAAGTGCAAAAGTCGCTGATTGACTTATCATTGTGTTGAGTGTAGCCTTTCAGGATAATATAGGAAGTCAGAGTCCTTTTGATATTTTCGAAGCAGGCCAGACAATATGGTCCATTTATTTAACTCGTATTCTTCTCTAGACAGTAAGGATGTACTGAAGTCGAGTATAAAACTCACATTTTCTAATGGTCTTTCTTCTTCCTCTATTTCATCCTCCCACCTCAGAACTGACAATACAATACAGTACATTACAATACAATACAATACAATAACATAACATAATACAATACATTACAATAAAATATAATACATTATAATTCTATATAATACAGTACAATAGATGACAATAAATTACAATACATTATAATTCTATATAATACAGTACAATAAATTACAATACAATATAATACTATGTAATAAAGTACAATATAATACATTACAGTACATTACAATATAATACAATACAATATAACATAATACAATACATTACAATAAAATACAATACAATACGGTACGGTACAATACATTACAATATTGTACAATACATTTACATTTATCATACAAAACAGTACAATACATGACAATACAATTTATTATAACATAGTACAAAACAACACAATGCAGTTTAATATAATACAATACAGTACAGTACAATATTGTACAATACAATAAAATATATTTTAATACAATACAGTACAATACAGTACAATACAATGCAGTACAGTACAATATATTACAATAACATATAATACAATGCAGTACAATACAGTACAGTACAATACAATAAAAAGCTCAAATTGATTCTTACTCCACCCTATTCACTGGAAGGCTTCTCAATACAATGATAACTCTATGCATAACAACGTTTCCTGGCTGTAATTAACTTCCTCATACCTAGTCTCTACATTCACTAACAACTAAGACTGCTTTAAGACTAAACATTGTGGGAAAGGTTCCTGGACACAGATTAAGCCTAGTCCTGGACTAAAAGCACTTTCAAAGGATATTTCCTTTGAACTGTCACGATCGTTATAAGGAGTGGACCAAGATGCAGCGTGGTATGTTTCCATCCTTTATTTTGGAATAGAAAACTTTAAAGAACAAAACAAACAAAAAGTGAAGTTAATATAATGCTCACAGGCAACTATACATAGACAAGATCCCACAAAGCACAAAGGGGAAATGGCTGCCTAAATATGATCCCCAATCAGAGACAATGATAAACAGCTGCCTCTGATTGGGAACCATAACAGGCCAACATAGACATAAAAACACCTAGATGACCCACCCTAGTCACACCCCGACCTAACCAACATAGAGAATAAAAAGCTCTCTATGGTCAGGGCGTGACATGAACACACTTTTTAGTCCAAGAATAATCTTAGACTGTCCAGGAAACTGACCCTTTATGTTGTAGGATACAACTGTTATAGATCATCAATTTTATAGATCATAATTTTGTGAAATTTAAGTTTTTCCTTATGTTCTCTCTTCTCTCCCAATTTTCCCAGACTGCTTGGTACTTCTGGTCTACAAAGACAAGTYGGATAAAGCCCAGGGCCACCGGGAGAGGGTCAGCGTCACCTTGGAGGACATMTGTGGTCTGGAGACAGGTCTCTCCTATGAGGGGGTGGGCTACATGCTGGTCATCCTCTGCCTGGGCCAGGTTGTCATGCTGGGCTTCGACGGAAAAGAGGCTCTGCTGGCCTGGGACATCCGCATCCGCTACAGTCTGGGGGAAGGTGGGAGATGCACTGGTTTATGGTAGTCATTGTTTGTGCCCCATATTTGTACTATGTGGATTAGTTTGTGAAGTAATAAGTTGAACTCATGTAGTAGATTTTAGCCTTGGACATCCGTGTCCCCTTCAGCCTGATGGTTATTGCAGAGGGCCCATGTAGGTAGTATGTAATGTATATAACTCTGTTAGGCGTTGAGTCAAATCAGCGTGTTTTTAGCTGGTATCTGCTACACTACATCCTAGGCAACAGGCAGTCTTATGGGTAGGTYCTTGTTGACAGTGTTCTCCGAYGACGTGCTCTTCTGGGTGACCCAAGTGTTGTGCAATATGAATTTACATAACATGTGCATCAAACCAAATCATTTCAAAGTAACCAGTAAGGTGTTTTAGATGTCAGTTTGATGACTGATTGAGCATGGAATGGGGTATAACTGGTTGTATCTACTCATATCCCTGTCACCATCCGGAAATATGTATTCATTAATATGTGTTTTGACTTTTTTATGCTCTGATTTTGGTGTAGAAGTTTAATAAGGCAATTTATATTTTGTAGAACTCTTATTGACTCCACAGAGTCCAGTTGAATTGTGTTGTGGAACAAATGAGTGTAAAAAAAATCAGATGTATTGGATCTATTGTGTGGAGTGTAATTGGAATGGTCAAGCGGACATATTGCAGCTGCCCTGTGTGTGTGCTTGTGTGTGTGTGCAATGTAAATGCCAGTGTGTGTGTGTGTTCCACTGTGTGTTTGTGGGTGAGTGTGGTAATTGTCGTGCTCTGGCGTGAAGTGTCAAATCAAATCAAATGTAATTTTATTCTTCACATGCTTTGTAAACAAGAGGTATAGACTAACAGTGAAATGCTTATTTACAGGCCTTTCCCAACAATGCAGAGAGAAAGAAAATAGAGAAATAATAGAAAAGTAAAACACGCAATAATAAAATACACAATGAGTAATGACAACTTATATACACGGGGTACCAGTACCGAGTCGATGTGCAGGGTTACGAGGTAATTGAGGTAGATACACTACATGACCAAACTGTTGCAACAAAGTTAGAAGCACAGAATCGTCTAGAATGTAATTATGTGCTGTAACGTTAAGATTTCCCTTCACTGGAACTAAGGTGCCTAGCCTGAACCACAAAAACAGCCCCAGAGACCTTTATTCCTCTTTTAGGGCATAACCTGTATTGTAGCTGGCCACCATGTCCAGAAACAAGTCCATACTTTCTGGAAGTAGCACTGTTCAATACAATCACATTTTACCAGGATAACGTTCTGTGAGTTTGTATGGCTTACCACTTCGTGGCGGGGACGTTGTTGCTCGTAGACATTTTCACTTCACAATAATAGCACTTACAGTTTACCGGGGCAGCTTTAGCAGGGCAGAAATTTGATGAACTGGCTTATTGGAAAGATGGCATCCTATGATGGTGCCACATTGAAAGTCACTGAGCTCTTCAGTGTGGTATTCTACTGCCAATGTTTGTCTATGGAGATTGCATGGCTGAAATAGCCAAATCCACTAATTTGAAGGGGTGTCCACATACTTTTGTATATACAGTGTATCAAGAAGCTGATTAAACAGAATGAGCATTACACAGGTGCACCTTGTGCTGGGGACAATAAAAGACCACTCTTAAATGTGCAGTTKTGTCACAATACAATGCCACAGACGTCAATAAAATAAATTATGAAGTGACAGATAATGAACAGTATGTGTATATGATGGGTAAAAAACATTTGTGCAAAAAGGATCAATACAGATAATCTGGGTAGCTATTAGGTTAACTATTTAACTAAKTAGCTTGGGGGTGGAAGCTGTTCAGGGTCCTGTTGGTTCCAGACTTGGTGCATCGATACCGCTTGCCGTGCGGTAGCAGAGAGAACAGTCTATGGCCAAGCATTTGCCATACCAAGCAGTGATGCAGCCAGTCAAGATGCTCTCAAWGGTGCAGCTGTAGAACTTTTTGAGGATTTGAGGGACCATGACAAATCTTTTCAGCCTCCTGAGGGGAAAGTGGCGTTGTCGTGCCCTATTCATAACTGTGTCGGTGTGTGTAGACCATGATAGATCCTTAGTGATGTGGACACGAGGAACTTGAAGCTCTTGACCCGCTCCACTACAGCCCTGTCGATGTGATTGGGGGTGTGCTCAGCCCACCGTCTTGCTGACTTGTGGCCAGGCACGCAGAAATGTCACCTGCCAGCCTGTGCCTGAGGGCCGTTGTGTGCCAGCGCTTTTGTTGTGATTTGTGACACCCCATGAATCTTTCTCAAACTGAGCGATGACACGCCGGGACTGGCTGACATTTTCTCATCTTTGGCGCCATCAATCTCTCTTCTAACAGAGTTTACTCACTGGTATCACTCATGTATTTTAATGTAGTTCCTGTTTGGTATCGAGAAACTCCCATTTGTACACATACTCACACACTGTTTCTCAAGCACTTAAAATTCACATACACAAAACACCCAAAAGTCTACACACACACACACTTAAAACATTTATAAAACAGATAAACAGACAACACAGGTTCCTACCCTGACCAGGCCTCTTGTGTTGCTCATTAGCAAAAATATTGAGTCAAATACATTGGTGTTTGTGACAAGCTCTGATTGATTACATTTGGGCTTCAGATCTGAGCTCTACTCTGTTCAACTTACCGATCTCACTCTCAATGCACTCCGCTGTTTTCCTTTTTTTTAATACTATACAGTTAAATCACAGCCATACTGGAGCAATAATGTTTAGGATGAAATTGTTATTTCTATCCCTTTTTCAGTTATTGGCTACCACTAAAACAATTGTTTGTGTCGAGGTAGTGATATGTTTATATTAAATCAATAATTMGTTTTTATTGTATTTTGTTTAACTGGTTTCCAACTTCTCTTCTTCTCTGTCCAGTCCACAGGTTTWGCGTTGGTATCTTACCAGGCACCATGTTGGAGAGCGGGCCTGCGACCCTTCACTTGTGTAACAACCTATTGGTCCTGGTCAGGGACATTCTCCCCGTTATCATCGGCCAGTGGAACCTTCCAGACCTACGCAGATATGGGCCTGTACCAAACGGCTTCGTCTTTGAGGGGGGGACGCGATGCGGCTACTGTGAGTTGATTGATGTCGCTGTTGTTGTGCTACAGCTACTAACCACTGTGCTCTCATATTGTGTCATGAAAAAGAAGAATGGCATTGTCATTGAAGATTTCCAGTTTGACATTAGGCTTTAGCAGATAKATCCTTTAAATCTAAGCCCAATGGCCTATAAGATTAGTTTTGGACAATTTTTTTAGGAACTGAAACAAACTTCTATGACTATATGATCTGATTAAGTATCATGGAACTAATAAAGCGTCTGTTTCTGCTTGGTCATAAGAATACTAATCAATACAGTACATAACAGGAAATCAGACTCCACAGTTGATCTTTGATAGACTCAAATTCAAGGTGAATGTGGCATTAAGGAATTTTCTGTGGGTTATACAGGTAACTGCCAAAATAAAGGAAGCACCAACATTTAAGTGTCTTAATAGGGCATTCGGCCACTACGAGCCGCCAGGAAAGCTTCAATGCTCCTTGACATAGATACTACAAGTGTCTGGAACACTATTGGAGGTGTAACGGTAGTCGTCATATTCCTCCTCCTCGGACGAGGAGAGGCGAGAAGGATCGGAGGACCAATTTGCAGCGTAGTAATTTGACATAATGAATTTATTAAACAAGACGAAAWACGAACTATACTTGATAATAAACAAAATAACAAAACGATGTCAACAGACCTGGACATGAGAACTTACAAACAACGAAGAACGCACRAACAGGAAAATGACTACATAAACGAACGAAACAAACAAACCGAAACAGTCCCGTGTGGCGCGACAAACACAGACACAGGAGACAACCACCCACAACCGACAATGTGAAACCACCTACCTTAATATGGCTCTCAATCAGAGGAAACGTAAACCACCTGCCTCTAATTGAGAACCATATCAGGTCACCCAAAACCAACATAGAAACACATAACATAGACTGMCCACCCAAACTCACGTCCTGACCGACTAACACATAAAAATAACAGAAAACAGGTCAGGAACGTGACAGGAGGGATGTGACACCATTCTTCCATGAGAAATTCCATMATTTGGTGTTTTGTCGATGGTGGCGGGAAACACTTTTTATACATGACCCTAAGCATGGTGGGATGTTAATTGCTTAATATACTCAGAAACCACACCTGTGTGGCAGCATCTGCTTTCAATATACTTTGTATCCCTTATTTACTCAASTGATTCCTTTATTTTGGCAGTTACCTGTATATGATGGCTATTATTTATGGTGACCTTTGGGACTAAACTTGATTTTATTGAGTGGACAATTACAGAAGTTAATTCAAACGACATATCCAAGCTTTTGTCCAAGTTTTATTTTTAACTTACTTTGGTTACTAGACTTCGGTACCACTGTTTACAACATGTGTTTCATGTTCACATGGAGCGTATGTTGGCATGTGCTTTCAGCCSCTTGTATCACTCCACAATTTGATCTAATTTACATGTTTCTGGGATTTATCTCATCACTGAGAGCATAAAAGATGAGTTTGGCATTCAGTGGATTTAGATCATTACATTTTCCTGTTTTTTCTCTCTCTGAGTCATCTACCCTGTAAGAACAGCGTGTCAAATGGCATCATTCAGGCGGAGAACATTAGTGTCGGGACTATGACTACTGAGAGTGGTAAACAGAGTTGCTGGATGTTTCTTAATTTTTATGACTCATCCTTGGGGCCAGACTTACATTAAATATGCTCAATGGTGTTTGACGAGACACAGAATCATAAAAATAGCTCTTTGTACGTTAGTTTCTYCTCCGCAATGAGTCGGGAACTGATGATTTTTAGGATGGAAATCCATTCTAGACCGTTTGATTGGTCCCAAAAATCGATGGGTTGGGTGGGCAAAAACACACGTGGGTAAAGCGGAATTTTAAAATACGTCTTTGGCTTTGATACTCTGATTGGTTAGAGATGATCCAATCGCTGATGACTTCTCATTTTGACTTCACCACAAACGACTTCAACGATGGTAGTCTCAGACTGAAGTATGTAGTGAACATAGAACAGCGGAGGAATTCAGTTTGTCGTCCGACAAGATGGATCAGACGTATRAACATCTGCTTTTGTAACTTGGGTAGACGACATGAAATAAAGTACTTGTTGTCATGGCCGATTTTGTTTCACAAAGCTTGCAAGCTTTGAATAGAAATCCAATCTCATTTAGCCTTGGTCCAGCAAAACATAATCTCTAAATATAAAGTCAATGAAGTCATACTTGAGCAGAGAGCACGTTAAGTTTATTTCCATGGCCTGTGTATGTGATTGTGATATGGTATTTTGCAGTTTACATCCTGGAATAGACTCTAAACCGTTAAAGGTGGAACGGACGCGTGTCAACACCTGTAGTGGACACAGACAGGAACGCAAAGTACGCTGCATAGCTGAAGACATCAGAGTAAAATTAATAAACACGATGAACTGGAAACAGGAGACTCCAGTATGTGATCCGTGATTMATTTAGCTCTATTCAATCTTCGGCTAGAGGCGCAACTTAATATCGTGAAGGTCACATTCGGGGAGAGTTTTCCAATCCATGCGTCATAAATAAAAGGGAATCACATCCCTTTTTCAAAGACGGGAAAAATGTATGTGTGTGTGTGTGTGTACACGGGATCTATACATGGGCGCGTCTGAATGTTTAAGTGTTGTGAAGGGCATGCATTCCAGAGATACGTTGTCGCAGCACAGTTTATCCACAGCAGATGGAGAAGTGGGGCGACAGTGTTACTGGACCTCTGGCTGGGGGGTAACGTTGCTGCATGGTGTCTGGTGGTGAATTGGCCTCTTCAGTCTTTCCCATGTAGACTATCTCTAAGGCCAGGCTCAAAGTCTGTCTAAAACAACTCCCAGGGGTTGTCAAATATCAAAACTGAGATGTTTCAAAGCCATGTTATGACAATGGGAACGGGGATGGATAACAAAGCTACAGTATAACGAGAGAGGAAATATTCTTTCTGCTTTTTATGTAGCTGGAAGCTAATGTCTGTTCAAAGTCTGTAGACCAGACCAGTCTGTCCAGACCAGTCTACAGACAGTCTGCACTGGACAGCAGCTTACCAAGGAGACCTCAAAACTAAGGATACTTCCATTGAGGAATACAGGGCTTTTATAATGATTTTAAAGAGCAGGGACAAGGCCGTCTGAACGCAGATATACATTAATAAGTGTGTTCCTATATGATTCACTGCTCATTCAGTGCTGGGTAGTTTCTTTCTAAATCTAAGCTGTTACAGTTACTAGTTACTCAGTGCTCATTCAGTGTTGGGTAGGTTCCTTCCTAAATGTAACCCGTAACAGTTACTAGTTACTCAGTGCTCATTCAGTGCTTTCATCTCCTGGTACTGGTGTCWGTTAATGGCMGCTGCCAGGGTTGGCTAGGTTCCTTTCTAAATGTAATCCTTTACAGTTACGAGTTACTTAATGCGCATTCAGTGCTTTCATCTACTGCTGCTGGTGTCAGTTAAWSGCCGCTGCCAGGGTTGGCCAGGTTACTTTCTACATGTAATCCGTTAGTTACTAGTTACCTGTCCAAAATTGTAATCGGTAACATACCTTTTGGATTATCCAAACTCAGTAACGTAATCGTATTACTTTGTTACTTTTACTTTCCTCTTAAATGCCGCTGTATGGTCAATCCGACGTCGACATTGGCCGTGCAGCATCTACAGTGATACGGCATCTGCAGAAGTCAGGGCATTCATACTTATTGCGCTTCGCAGGGCAGCGCAGAGCTGTTGTGAAGGAAGTTGTCAAGGAAGTGAGTTTGAGTTTATACAGGACCTCTCGCCCCCACCTACCGTCAACCAATCATGTCAATGCGGAGCTGTACGGAATTCTGCGCATTGTTACAAAATTTGGTAGGCACACGGCGAAGCGAACCACATTTTCGGATTAAGGATAAATTAACCCTAAATTTAACCACATTACTAACCCTAACCTCAAATTAAGACCAAAAAGCACCCCCCCCCCATAAATGTTTACAATATAGCAAATTTTGACTTGGCCATCTAGCGGAAATCACCCAGTTCTGCCTGAAAAATGTATTCCATTGGCTGCATTTGCTATTGGCCTATTGTTTACGTTTTTGTAGGTGAAATTTTAATATCTCCATAACTTGCAGCTGTTTAAGTCTATCAAAATTGTCCAAGTTTGAGCATGTGTCCGTTAGGCCAATATATMTTTTTTTAACTAGCACGAATTAAATTGAGCATTAAAAGCCCCACTCATGGTCATCTTAAATTGAACTCGTATGGAGCACAACATAACGGGGGAGTTTAGAAGGGAGGAACTCAAACTTTTATTCCATAGGCTGGGATCCRCACGATGCAGCGGTCACAAGAGCGCATTTTTCACTGGCTGTCCACTTCATTACGTCGATTCTGGTACAAAACATTTGTTAAACGGAAGCAAACAGAACGAAACGGGGAGGAACCTACCTGAATCTACCCAATAKAAACTCTTGTTTTGCCCTGTTTGCTTCCGATTTGTTTCTTTGTCACAAAAACAATGATTGATAGGCAGTTTAAACTACTTCAGTTCAACCATTATTGGGTTTAAATATACAAAAACATTTCTGAAAAGCATCCAAAACAATAGCAGAGCAGCAGTGTGATTCACATTAATGGCTTATGTAACCTAAAATAGACCTAATTGATTTCCGTATCGCCGGAAGGCTGCATCCTTACCTCCAAGCGTTTATTCAAATTGGATAATCTTTGGATGCCGACAGCAGTCGCACCGTTGGAAGACATAGCTTGGACTGTAGCCTACAAAAKACTAATATTCCTGCTATTTTCTCGCGATCTATCAAAACGCATTTGGTGTTATCATAGTGGTCTTGTGGTCAGACTCGCTCAGGCAGAACAAACTTAAATKTGTAACTTTTTTCAATGCTGATTTGAATGTCATTGAGAAAACAGAAAGGTGTCACATTTTTGGGGGGCAAACATCCTTTCTGAATTTAAAAGTAATCAAGTTTTTCAAAAGGATCTGTAATCTGATTACAATATTTTTGCTGGTAATGTAACAGATTACAGTTTTAAAAAACGTAATATGTTACTCCCCAACCCTGGCCGCTGCWTAGAGTTTACTTACATGCCAGTGTAAAACCCTGTCCCCCCAGCAAATGGCTGAGCCTTGGTTTGGTCCTATGATTCGGACTCTATAAGACAGAAGTGGAGGGGTTCATTAMGTTAGGGTGGGGAGTGTGCAAGATGTGCTGCTTAGCTTTGTTGAAACATTTTCATGATGTCATCATTCAGGAAGTATGTTATTTCACTTGTTGTTGTTGTAGCCAGAGCCTTACATTGTTCTCAAAGCACCACTCATACTTCAGGTGAACAATGATGGATTACTTTCCACCCAAGTACTGACATAAATCAATACATAGGTGCAGTAGTAGACATTGCAGCTATTGAGAATCCATGAATACTGTAAATTATTCTCAAGTCAGATTGTTAATTAACCTTGTGAATTAGCCATTTTACTCAGAACAGGATGATAGACGACAACAGATGACTGCAGACAGGAGAAGTTGTAACATGCTTCTTGAGTCCCCCTCAGTGTAGACATCTGAGTGGTCTTAGCTGCTAACCTCTGACCTCTTCTTAGGGTCGGTGGCATGTGACGGGGGCCAGCTCTGTGGTGGGTGGTCTCAGGACCAAGTGACAGAAGGACCCTCTTGGTGACCTCCCTGGTGTGTCTAAGGCTTGGGGGTGATGGTTAGCAGCCTTGGTTGTTAGCGGAGAAGGCAAAATAACTCCTGACCCATTAACCCTAACACCCTCTCAACCTATACCAACTTTACGCTTCGAATTGGACATTTTGAGTGACCGGAGCTGTATATCAGAGATTGAMATTTTTACAGTTAATTTGTGTTGTGTGAGGCTTTATTTAGCCGTAGCTTATGTACATATTCTAGAATGTAGTGGGTTAACATAATCTAAATTCAGCGTTTTATATCTATGAAAGTTCAAGGTTGCTCYTATTTCACTATCTGGCTAAGTTAAAATGGACCACAATTGTCTGGTTGACAGTCCAGAATCATGTCCATTCACTTTTGTCCATTCAAAATTAATGGGTGCTAGCAATTGCTATGCTTGTGAGCCAACTGGCCAGTACAAAGATGCATCACTGTACTCTACTTCCATCCATTTATAATTGACACAGACGGGTGTAGTGAAACATTCACCACAATCTAAATAGTGGAATGTGACATTAAGCCGTCGGACTATGTGTGTTTCCTACAGGGGCTGGCGTCTTCTTCCTATCATCCATGGAGGGTGAGCAGATCAGCTTTCTGTTCGACTGCATTGTCAGAGGCATCTCCCCCAGCAGAGGCCCTTTTGGACTTCGGCCAGTCCTGCCAGGTCAGTACCAAAGGTGTTTACTGATGCGTAGGTATGAAGGTTGTCACGGCTAAATATACGGCTTGCCTAAAMAAGCACAGACCGATCAGGGTGGCGTACAGAACATATTTCAGCTGGGGGTATTTTTATCAAATTTCTGGGCAATTTAAATGGGGATGGATGAAATGTATCCATTGGGGTCATTCTGAGATAAGGTATATAGAGGTAGAGTATCCATTGCCTTTTCGCCTTCTGAGTTGGCAAACACTTAAATTGAACACTTACCGTCTTAATCAAAACAAGTGTTCTTCGAGACATACTTCGAGTGGGATTTATCCTCTCTATAAAAGAGGTCCACCCCATGTGCTTTCTGGAATGTAGCCACTTGCAGAGCATGTTACATTGCATGGATTCCATGCAATGTACTCTGATCCAACAGAATGATGACTGACAGCTGTTTTATACATAATTGGATTAGCTGGGTACAGACAGGGTACAGTAATATTAGTGAATATAATAAGATAACCACTGAACTAACTGTACCATAAGCAGCATATACAACGGGGCCACCTTATACATATGTAATAGGATAACCACTGTACTAACTGTAACTATAGCAACAAATTAAATCCAGTCACCTCTGAATGCTCTGTCGCATCGTGAGAGAGGTACGGTAGAGGTTAGGGTGTGCGCTGCAGCTGTGGCAAATTCTCCAGTGTTAAATCAACACTGAGAGTGTTACATTTAACACTGGTCCAGTGTCTATAAGGATCCACAATCTTCAGTGTTAAATTAACACACTGCTTAGTGTAAAGCCTTATTTGCATATTTCCCAGAGTGTCTTGCCTTTCAAGTGAATAGTAGAGTTACCACCCATGACTGTTATTGTTAGTGACAGATACTGTACATGGTTGTTGTATTCATCCATTTTCAGTCCTGTGGCCTTCACCAAGTGAAATCCTAAACAAATATGTTATCATTCAAATTAAATTATTTAACACAATACAGCACGTGTTTCATAAGGCCTTATTTTGAGGGCCTAGTTTCAACCTAATACAGTGGCCTGAAACTCATGGTTTACAGGCCACATCAGGCCTGCAAGTCACATTATGCTGGCTTGCAAAGTGATGTGTAATTTTTGTTGGAATACAGCCAGAGTGGGGATATCCAACGTTTGGAATTTTTATTCACCCGCAACCTACATTCGGAATGATTTCCGGGTTGGGAAGACTAAGATATTAGACTACCTAAAACATCTTAACTGGAACAATCATTTCATTAACAGGTGCAATAAGT
>NC_036840.1:31575092-31649616 GCF_002910315.2 Salvelinus sp. IW2-2015
CACCATTACTGGGAATGCATAATTTTCCATGGATTAGTCATGGAGAATAATAACACTAAACACTAGTACACGTTCATATTTAGAGGGTGGTAGTTCCTGAAGTTTGTTTAAAGTGAAAAGGAAGTGAGGTCTGTTTATGAAACTAAAGGGTTGGTGTTTTCCTATGTTTGTCGAGGGAAGATAAATGGTGGAGTGGCTGTGGAGGTTGGTGGAGAATATTAAATTGGAAGGACGGGCTCATTGTATGGCTGGAATAGAATAAACGAAGAGATACAGCACCTGTGCTGCTCTGGTGAGACCAGAATGGTGAGTCGTTTCTCCAACTCCTGGGCCTCATGGTTCACCCTCTTCTCAGAGTAGGCCTGGCTAGTGACAGCGTTGGTGTCTGTCAGAGTGAAACACACAACAGTGTTAATTTTATTTTTTACCTGTATTTTTAGCCAGGAGTCAACAGTCAACAAAAATACGTAGTATCAATAACACATTAAATACAATGATGAACTGAGCTGCAGGATAGGAAAGAAACTGCTTAGGGAAGTCACCATGAGGCCATTGGTGATTTTAAAACAACAGAGTTCAATGGCTTTGAGATGAGAGAAAATTGAGATGGATCAACAACATTGTAGTGACTCCACAATAATGACCTAAAAAGCAGAGAGAAAAGTAGAATAAAAGTATACAGAATAAAAATATGCAAAACGTTTCATCCCCAGCTTCCAATTGGCTCAATTCATCCCCATCCTCCTCCCCCAGTCGTTGCTGCAAATAGAAATGTGTTTTCAGTCAACAAGGCAACTTAAGGTAATACCGCAAAAGAACACTGCTTTACAACCAGACACTGGGAGAGGAATTCACCTTTCAGCAGGACAATAACCTACAAACACAAAGCCAAATCTACACTGGAGTTGCTTACCAAGAAGACAGTGAACGTTCCTGAGTGGACAGTTTTGACTTAAATATGCTTGCAAAATATATGGCAAGACTTGAAGATTGCTGTTCTATCCATGATCCCCCAACACTTTTACAGAGCTTGAAGAATTTTGAAAAGATTAATGAGCAAATATTGCACAGTCCATGTGTGCAAAGCTCTTACGAGACTTACCCCAAAAGACTCACAGCTTAATCACTGCTAAAGGGGTTTCTAACTTCTATTGACTCTTATCTAATCAAGGTATATTAGTGTTTTATTTTTCATTCATCTTTTTTTATTACTTTTTCTTGCAATTTGATATTACAGAGTATTTAGTGTAACAGTTGATAAAAAAGTATAATTAATAAATTTTTATCCCACTTTGTACACAATAAAATGTGAAGAAATCCAAGCGGGTGTAGTCTTTCTATATGCACTTTAGGCCTACGTTAACCTGATTTTAACACTGAAAAGGCTTTTTCTAAATTAAATTAAATATCCATGTGACATTGTTACATATACCATGACATTTCGAGTTATTAATTTAATAAAACAACAAACTTTTCTATGTAGTTTTTATGGCGTGATGGTGCACCCCATAAAAAGACTGGTAGCCGTCACATGTGTAGCTTGTTGTTTATGCTGGCCAATCAAAGTGGCAGAGGCACAACATGTAGCAAGTGGAGTGAGAGTTCACTAATGCAATGCAAGATGGAATAAAATTACGGATTTAAAAGTTAGCGAAATGAGAAGGAGTAGGCTACAACGAGTAACCAACAGGTAGGCTGTTGTTTTATCTGAATGGGTTGATGAGAAAGAACAACATGTGACTCAATTTGCCTAGTAGCTAGCTTCTCTGGGCTACATTTACATTCTTTATTCATTAAGCAGACACTCTTATCAGAGCGACTTAAGGTTAGTGCATTCATCTTAAGGTAGCTAGGTGGACAACCACATATCACAGTCATAGTAAGTAAATTATTCCTCAATAAAGTAGCTTTCAGAGTAGTAAGGGGGTCAAAAAAGTCAAGTGTGAGTGTTAGTTCACGAAAGGTGGGGGGGTCGGAGTGAGAAGGAGATGCGAGGCTGGGTGCTGTGGGATTATTTAAGATACTCTTGAAGAGGTAGGATTTCAGTTGTTTTCCGAAGATAGGCAGGGTCTCTGCGGTCCTAGCTTCAGGGGAAAGCTGGTTCCACCATTGGGCTGCCAAACAGAGAAGAGCTTGGACCGGGCTGGATAAAACAGAAAGGTATTACCTGAACGTTCTCTATAAGAACACTAATTTCTGTTTTCGGTTGCAAAACATTTTGCTAGGGTGTGCCCTCTATCTGTGAGGGTGAGAACGCTAGGCCTTCAGAGGGCTAATAGAGACAGAGTCACATGGGAACACCTTGCTGTTTATGCAACACTACATGTGTTTATTAATAGCACTGCTTGCCACGTGGCATCTGTGGTACACGCGACGGATTGTTAATTACCCGGCCAGGATCTTATATAAGTTACCTTAGTCCTAACTCAAAATCAGCTGTTATTGCTAATTACATTGATTTCCTGGTCAACCCATATTTTTGAAAGGGTGCTTCCCAAGGGTCATTGTCATTTTGGTTGTGCAATAAGGTGCAAAATGACATACAAATGGCAAAGGACTACCACAAAATTTCAATATGTTATCTAGCTGTTAATGAATGGACTGTAATAGCTGACATCTGCTTCAGCTTCTTGTTAACAACCGTTCCCTTGCACGAGAAGGGACAGTGGTGTTTACAGAAGAGTAAGGAGACTAGACACACAGATTGAGAGAGAGAGAGAGGGGAGAGAGAGTATAATTACTCAAGAAAGAGGGGAAGACAGAGGAAGGAACAGATTGAAGGGGAGAGAGGGAGAAAATAACACAACGAGATGGAGGACGGCAATGAGAGAGAAAGAGAGAGAGGAACAGAGTGTATGTACACAGAGTGTGTGTGTGAGAGAGAGGCACCGAGTGTGTGATGGTGGGGGGGTACAGGGGACACTGGAATCATGGGGATGAGGTTACACACATGCTCAGAGTGATTAGAAGGGTTTGGTGCGCTCTGTTTGTGTGAACTGTGACTTTGACCCCCCGCTTTCCCTCTGACATCGTCTCCTGTATTTATTCTACTACGCACTACAATAATAGAAAATTAGTTCAAGGCCTGATTGGGCGAGGGGATGTGTGAACCCAGGAATACCCACACGGCAAATTGACCAGTGTTACCTAGTGTTGATTTTCAGTCTAACATTTCTAGTGTTAATTCAGCTGTTTAATTAACTCTGTAAGTGTTAAATTAGCACTCATTGGTGTAAAATAACTTCAGTGTTGTGTTAATAACCAGTGTTAAACCAAAACCACACCCCTCTTAACATATTTCCCATTATGTTTCTTTCAGTGTCTATGTTTTGTATGTACAGTGGGGAGAACAAGTATTTGATACACTGACAATTTTGCAGGTTTTCCTACTTACAAAGCATGTAGAGGTCTGTCATTTTTATCATAGGTACACTTCAACTGTGAGAGACGGAATCTAAAACAAAAAATCCAGAAAATCACATTGTATGATTTTTAAGTAATTAATTAGCATTTTATTGCATGACATAAGTATTTGATCACCTACCAACCAGTAAGAATTCCGGCTGTCACAGACCTGTTAGTTTTTCTTTAAGAAGCCCTCCTGTTCTCCACTCATTACCTGTATTAACTGCACCTGTTTGAACTCATTACCTGTATAAAAGACACCTGTCCACACACTCAATCAAAACAGACTCCAACCTCTCCACAATGGCCAAGACCAGAGAGCTGTGTAAGGACATCAGGATAAATTGTAGACCTGTACAAGGCTGGGATGGGCTACAGGACAATAGCAAGCAGCTTGGTGAGAGGCAACAACTGTTGGCACAATTATTAGAAAATGGAAGAAGTTCAAGATGACGGTCAATCACCCTCGGTCTGGGGCTCCATGCAAGATCTCACCTCGTGGGGCATCAATGATCATGAGGAATGTGAGGGATCAGCCCAGAACTACACGGCAGGACCTGGTCAATGACCTGAAGAGAGCTGGGACCACAGTCTCAAAGAAAACCATTAGTAACACACACGCCGTCATGGATTAAAATCCTGCAGCGCACGCAAGGTCCCCCTGCTCAAGCCAGCGCATGTCCAGGCCCGTCTGAAGTTTGCCAATGACCATCTGGATGATCCAGAGGAGGAATGGGAGAAGGTCATATGGTCTGATGAGACAAAATAGAGCTTTTTGGTCTAAACTCCACTCGCCGTGTTTGGAGGAAAAAAGAAGGATGAGTACAACCCCAAGAACACCATCCCAACCGTGAAGCATGGAGGTGGAAACATCATTCTTTGGGGATGCTTTTCTGCAAAGGGGACAGGACGACTGCACCGTATTGAGGGGAGATGGATGGGGCCATGTATCGCGAGATCTTGACCAACAACCTCCTTCCCTCAGTAAGAGCATTGAAGATGGGTCGTGGCTGGGTCTTCCAGCATGACAACGACCCGAAACACACAGCCAGGGCAACTAAGGAGTGCTCCGTAAAAAGCATCTCAAGGTCCTGGAGTGGCCTAGCCAGTCTCCAGACCTGAACCCAATAGAAAATCTTTGGAGGGAGCCGAAAGTCCGTATTGCCCAGCGACAGCCCCGAACCTGAAGGATCTGGAGAAGGTCCTGTATGGAGGAGTGGGCCAAAATCCCTGCTGGCAGTGTGGTGCAAACCTGGTCAAGAACTACAGGAAACGTATGATCTCTGTAATTGCAACTAAGGTTTCTGTACCAAATATTCAGTTCTGCTTTTCTGATGTATCAAATACTTATGTCATGCAATAAAATGCAAATTAATTACTTAAAAATCATACAATGTGATTTTCTGGATTTTTGTTTAGATTCCTTCTCTCACAGTTGAAGTGTACCTATGATAAAATGACAGACCTCTACATGCTTTGTAAGTAGGAAACCTGCAAAATTGTCAGTGTATCAAATACTTGTTCTCCCACTGTATATTGATTGATTAAATCATTTTATGCTAGTCAAATATAAATAACATAAATTATTCTAAACTAATCAATCTGTTACTTGGACCTTTTGCAACTGAACTGGAACAATCATTTCATTAACAGGTGCAATAAGTGGATTAAGATTAGTTTAGAATAATTTATGTTATTTATATTTGACTAGCATAAAATGTATTTAATCAATCAATATACATACAAAACATAGACACTGAAAGAAACATAATGGGAAATATGTTAATGAGGGGTGTGGTTTTGGTTTAACACTGGTTATTAACACCAACACTGAAGTTATTTTACACCAATGAGTGCTAATTTAACACTTACAGAGTTAATTAAACAGCTGAATTAACACTAGAAATGTTAGACTGAAAATCAACACTAGGTAACACTGGTCAATTTGCCGTGTGGGTATTCCTGGGTTCACACATCCCCCTCGCCCAATCAGGCCTTGAACTAATTTTCTATTATTGTAGTGCGTAGTAGAATAAATACAGGAGACGATGTCAGAGGGAAAGCGGGGGGGTCAAAGTCACAGTTCACACAAACAGAGCGCACCAAACCCTTCTAATCACTCTGAGCATGTGTGTAACCTCATCCCCATGATTCCAGTGTCCCCTGTACCCCCCCACCATCACACACTCGGTGCCTCTCTCTCACACACACACTCTGTGTACATACACTCTGTTCCTCTCTCTCTTTCTCTCTCATTGCCGTCCTCCATCTCGTTGTGTTATTTTCTCCCTCTCTCCCCTTCAATCTGTTCCTTCCTCTGTCTTCCCCTCTTTCTTGAGTAATTATACTCTCTCTCCCCCTCTCTCTCTCTCTCAATCTGTGTGTCTAGTCTCCTTACTCTWCTGTAAACACCACTGTCCCTTCTCGTGCAAGGGAACACGGTTGTTAACAAGAAGCTGAAGCAGATGTCAGCTATTACAGTCCATTCATTAACAGCTAGATAACATATTGAAATTMTTGTGGTAGTCCTTTGCCATTTGTATGTCATTTTGCACTCTWWTTGCACAACCAAAATGACAATGACCCTTGGGAAGCACCCTTTCAAAAATATGGGTTGACCAGGAAATCAATGTAAYTTAGCAATAACAGCTGATTTTGRGTTAGGACTAAGGTAACTTATATAAGATCCTGGCCGCGGTATTAACAATCCGTCGCGTGTACCACAGATGCCACGTGGCAAGCAGTGCTATTAATAAACACATGTAGTGTTGCATAAACAGCAAGGTGTTCCCATGTGACTCTGTTCTCTATTAGCCCTCTGAAGGCCTAGCGTTCTCACCCTCACAGATAGAGGGCACACCGTAGCAAAATGTTTTGCAACCGAAAACAGAAATTAGTGTTCTTATAGAGAACGTTCAGGTAATACCTTTCTGTTTTATCCAGCCCGGTCCAAGCTCTTCTCTGTTYTGGCAGCCCAATGGTGGAACCAGCTTTCCCCTGAAGCTAGGACAGCAGAGACCCTGCCTATCTTCGGAAAACAACTGAAATCCTACCTCTTCAAAGAGTATCTTAAATAATCCCACAGCACCCAGCCTCGCATCTCCTTCTCACTCCGATCCCCCCCACCTTTCGTGAACTAACACTCACACTTGACTTTTTTGACCCCCTTACTAGCTCTGACAGCTACTTTATTGAGGAATAATTTACTTACTATGACTGTGATATGTGGTTGTCCCACCTAGCTACCTTAAGATGAATGCACTAACCTTAAGTCGCTCTGGATAAGAGTGTCTGCTAAATGAATAAAATGTTAATGTAAATGTAGCCCAGAGAAGCTAGCTATCTAGGCAAATTGAAGTCACATGTTGTTCTTTCTCATCAAGCCCATTCAGATAAAACAACAGCCTACCTGTTGGTTACTCGTTGTAGCCTACTCCTTCTCATTTCGCTAACTTTTAAATCCGTAATTTTATTCCATCTTGCATTGCATTAGTGAACTCTCACTCCACTTGCTACATGTTGTGCCTCTGCCACTTTGATTGGCCAGCATAAACAACAAGCTACACATGTGACGGCTACCAGTCTTTTTATGGGGTGCACCATCACGCCATAAAAACTACATAGAAAAGTTWGTTGTTTTATTAAATTAATAACTCGAAATGTCATGGTATATGTAACAATGTCACATGGATATTTTAATTTAATTTAGAAAAAGCCTTTTCAGTGTTAAAATCAGGTTAACGTAGGCCTAAAGTGCATATAGAAAGACTACACCCGCTTGGATTTCTTCACATTTTATTGTGTTACAAAGTGGGATAAAAAATGTATTTAATTATACTTTTTTTATCAACTGTTTACACTAAATACTCTGTAATATCAAATTGCAAGAAAAAGTAATTAAAAAAAGATGAATGAAAAATAAAACACTAATATACCTTGATTAGATAAGAGTCAATAGAAGTTAGAAACATTGAACTCTTGTTGTTTTAAATCACCAGCCTCATGGTGACTTCCCTAAGCAGTTTCTTTCCTATCCTGCAGCTCAGTTCATCATTGTATTARTGTGTTATTGATACTACGTATTTTTGTTGACTGTTGACTCCTGGTAAAATACAGGTAAAATAAAATTAACACTGTTGTGTGTTTCACTCTGACAGACACCAACGCTGTCACTAGCCAGGCCTACTCTGAGAAGAGGGTGAACCATGAGGCCCAGGAGTTGGAGAAACGACTCACCATGCTGTCTCACCAGAGCAGCACAGGTGCTGTATCTCTTCGTTTATTCTATTCCAGCCATTACAATGAGCCCGTCCTCCAATTTAATATCTCCACCAACCTCCACAGCCACTCCACCATTTATCTTCCCTCGACAACACTAGGAAAACACCAACCTTTAGTTTCATAAACAGACCTCACTTCCTTTCACTTTAAACAAACTTCAGGAACTACCACCCCTCTAACATATGTAACGTGTACTAGTGTTAGTGTTATTATTCTCCATGACTAATCCATGGAAAATTATGCATTCCCAGTAATGGTGCTTGTTGCTTTAAAGTAGCCTTCTAAATAAACCTTCTAAATAAAACATTTTTTAAAGTACGTTTCTATAGCGTCATATTTATTATGTTGTTGATTAATTGTGAGTATTATGGCTGTGAATACCAGTCAGACAATTGACTGAGGAAACTTATTTTGGATAATCTGATATGTTTTTTTGATGTAGTGCCTCAATGTGTTGTGTAGATACGGTATATAAGTAATCATTTTGTTTTTAAAGAATAAATAATGCGTTTTYGTATGTTGTTTTGGCAGGTTCCTCCACATATGGTCTGTCTGTGGCGGGAGATGACTGCAGCATATCAGGCTCCTCTCACACCTCCGACACCAGCCAATCAGACTCCATCATCGGCAGCCGGCTGGCCATTTGGACTGAGCCTGTCACAACAAGCTCTGCCCGCACAGAGACCATCATTGGCCAGTTACAAGCCAAGGAGAAACCGTCCGCCAGCCAGGTGGGTGGAGCCCGTGTAGTAGCCAAGATCCCTCGGTCCCGGCAGCTGCAGGAGATTGGTCGCCAGAGCTCGTCCGACAGCGGCATCGCCACAGGAAGCCACTCCTCCTACTCTGGGAGTTTCTCCTCCTACGTGGGTAGCCTGGACATTGGCCCTGGGGGGGACGACTTTGGCTCCCTGCTCAGCCTGCCCCCTCACCTGTCTCTAGACCTGGCCCCCTGTACCTGTCCCCATGCGCCAGGACATGAGTACCAGGTACCCACCTCACTGAGGTACATCTATGACAGCCCCCAAACTCTACTGCAGGGGGGAACAGGAGGGGCCAGGGGGCAGGATACCTCCACAACACCTATAGACCAGGTGGCCAGTTCACCCCCATTATGTGAGTCATCACAGGGGGGGAAAGATGCTCCTCTCAGGGGTCTCTCGGACAATGTTGCCAGGCGGTCCACCACAGAGCTCCTGCAGAGCCAGTCTGAGGAGAGTAAAAGAAGGGTGGCGCCCCCTAGTGACAGTCAACACCCAGAGTCCTGTCAGGTCTGCAGTAGTTCCCAACCCACTGCCTCCAAAACCCTCCTCACTATCTGCCCCACCTGTGGAGGATTCAAGGTACAGAAAGCTGGGGTGAATCTTCTTTATTCCTTGTGTCCTCTCTCCTCGCTTCCTTCTCAAAACTTATTGGAGAAACTTAGGATCCTCTACTCCAATGTGTTTTGAGAGGACACAAGGAATCAAGGAAATACAATTGAGATGCTCCCCTGGTCACTTTTATTAATCTATGGATGAAAAGTGTTAAAAAAGAAAAACATGTTTATCTTAATCCTATTGACTGTATTCCACTGGTTCGTCTCACTGTTATTATCATCAAAGTGACACAGTTTGTGCCAAAATGTTTAGTTTCTTCAGAGTTGCTTTGTTTTTCTCATGAGTACCAACTACCAAAGTACAAAAATACTGTCAGCTGCTTTTGATTAGACTTCACTTTATAACAGCTTGTTCGACTGTGAGTAAACCCTTGTCATCTTGGTATCATCTGTTGCCGGCTATAGTTGTCAATGCATCCCTTTGTGTGAAATCTATCTCACAGCAATTGGTGTTGGAACATGAATAATCTTGCTGCCTGTCTGTCTGCCTGTCTGTCTGCACTCTACTCAGTGTTGGGGAGTAGTGAACTACATGTAGTTCAACTAGTAATTGAACTACAATTTCCAGTAGCTTGGTGGTAGTTGAACTAAATTCCAATCTTGGTAGTGTTTTCAGTAGTTAACAACTTTCTAGCCATGTAGCGGTTTAACTAACTACTGAACTAAACACTACCAAGAAAATAATACATAGGTGAAATAGGCAATAATTTCCTTTCTTTTTCAACATCAGACCTGTCACTTGAAAYGCTTTTTGTGTGCCTAATTCTCACTTTCTGTGTTTAACAGGCAAAGTCACACATTCTGTTAACATCTGACTCCAGAGCAATCTGTTCCTGCAATTTGTAGTCTATGACATTTCAGATTTAGATATGATATTTTTTCACAAAGTATTTTGTTTCAAAGTTTCAAAGTAACTTTAGTAAACTATATTTTTCTTGAGTGTAATTTAGTATAGCGTAACTTCTTCCAGTGTGAAGGAGTAGGTAGCTTGGTAAACTATATTTTCAGAGTAGCTTCCCCAACACTGACTCTACTAGGCATTTGAGATATCAGCTGTCCTCTCACTCAATAAGGTCAGGAAATGCTCTTCTGTGTGTAGATGTTGTTCATGGTCGATTAAACACCCCCATCTCTGTAGAAAGKGTGTTTATAAGAGCATCTGTGTCACAATAGTTACTGCTCTTCTAAATGGGCCTCCATCTTGAGTTTGTACTACCATTCTGGGTTGTCTTGGGCTTTTTAAAGGCCCAGTGTAGTCAAAAACGTTATTATCCTGTGTTTTATATATATTTCCACACTATGAGCCTGGATGATAATACMRTTTTAGTGTAAGAGCTGTTTGAAGACCTGAAATGTCAGCTTGTTTTTGGTGGGATGGCGTTTTAGCCTGCCTGGTGACATCACCAGACGGTAAATTAGTTAATAGACCAATAAGAAAGAGGGTTCCAAACTGTTCTGCCAATAACAGCTATTTTTCAGTTTTCCCCTACCCATTTAGACAACTCCCAGACACAATCCAAGCAAAATTCTTGCTTGAGAAATTGCTCTTTGCTAAGAAGCTATTTTTGTTTATTTTTGACAGTTTTAATTGAAAACAATCACAGTAAGGTACTTGATTGTTACCCAGAAATTATTTCATATTGAGATAAAAACGGCTGTATTGACCATCTTCTCTCTCTTTGAGGTCATCCAAGTGCAGGGAATTGATTTTTACTTATTTTCTTTTTACAAACTTTTTTTCATTCCGCTTTCTTGGCTTGTTATGGAACCACAAGAAACGATAACCCTTCAGTTTGATCTTTGAATAATCTCATTTACAAGTGATTTACAACGTAAAACCTCATGCTTATATACTTTGAAAGAGGGATTATTCATACACAGAGCATGAGACTTTTGATTAGATCAAAATATTTTCAAAAAAATTGTCAGTCGAATAGAATAGCTGATTGTAGGCATTTTTTGTTAATCAAAAATATACCTATTTTATTAAGCAGTGCTTTTGATTATATTAAATCAAATAAATGTTATTTGTCTCATGCGCCGAATACAACAGCTGTAGACCTTACCGTGAAATGCTTACAAGCATACTTACAAGCCCTTAACCAATGCAGTTCAAGAAATAGAGTTAAGAAAATATTTACTAAATAAACTAAAGTAAAACAATCAAATCAAATTAAAAAGTGACACAAGAAAATTACATAACAATAACGAGGCTATGTACAGGGGGTACCAGTACAGAGTCAGTGTGCGGGTGTACATGTTAGTCGAGGTAATTTGTAAAGTGACTATGCATAGATAATAAACAGCGAGTAGCAGCAGTGTACAAACAAAGGGGGGGGGGGGGGGGGTCAATGTTGATATAGTCCGGGTGGCATTTGATTAATTTGATCTGCATTTTATGGCTTGGGGGTAAGAGCATGTTAAGACGAGCCTTGGTTTTGGTCCTAGACTTGGTTGCTCCGGTACACTTGTGTGGAGTAGCAGGAGAACGAGCTATTGACTTAGGTGATCATGGAGTCTTGAGCAATTCTTGGGGTTTCTCTGTCTAAGTATATAGGTCACTGGATGAGGTCAAGAAGGCTTAGGCCCGAGTGAGTTACTGGGGCCGTACGCACTACCCTCTTAGCAGCGCTTACGGGTCAGATGCGCGAGCAGGTTGAGTAACCCAGGGCAGATTGATGCCAACCGGCTAGGATGCTCTCAATGGTGGCAGTGTATGATACTTTTTTGAGATCTGAGGACCATGAGCAATTTTTCAGTTCTCTGATGGGAAAAGGGTGTTGTCGGTGACCCTCTTACATCAAGCCTGACTGTCTTGGTGTTGTGGACCATGGAACGGATGTTCGCTTTGAGATGATTTTGATGACACCAAAGGAACTTTGAAATGCTGCGATCGACCCCTCCACTTACAGCCCATTGATGTTAATAGGGAGGCCTGTGTCGGCCGCTCTTTGTCTTGCTCACATTGAGCGGAGAGGGTTATGTTGTCTGCTGGCACGACAGTATCTAGCGAAGGTTTGCTGAGCCGTCTTCCCTATAAGGCTGTCTCATCAATGTGGTGATACAGGCTACCACGTGTTGTGTCTAATGATGGTTTTGGAGTTGTGCTTGCCAAGCAACAGTCGTAGGGTGACTGAGGGAGTAAAGGAGGAGGATACTAAGCAGCAACCCCTGAGGGGCCTCGAGTAGTTTGGAGGCTCAGGTGTGGCCAGAGGTGTGTTTGGTTGCGGTACCTTTACCGTGAACTGTGGGGCGGTGCGCCACGTGCAGTGGAAAGGTCCAACATGTTCAGTATGCAGAGGGACTTTGTTTAGATCAGGGTCTTAGCTTGGGAATGAGCTGTTTGTGGGTCTTGATTGGGTGTTGAATATGCTAGGGCTGTAGTCAATGATATGCAGCATTCTACATTAGCTGTCTGTCTTTGTGCCAGGTGGAAAAAGACAGTGATGGAGTGCGTATTGAGATGGCGTCATCTGTTGGAATTGTTGGTTGAGTAGTACACAATTGGGGTGGGCTGCTAAGGGTTTCCGAGGGATTAATGGGTGTTGATATGATGCCATGACCAGCCTTCAAAGCACTTATGTCTTCCGACGTAGAGTGCAAGGGATGGTAATCAGTTAGAGCAGGTTACCTTCGCTTTCTTGTGCGACAGGGACGTATGATAGAACTTGGTGTTGACCATGGTAAGGTTACAGAACCGGTCAGGGAGAGGTTGAAAATGTCAGTGAAGACACTTGCCAGTTGATCCGCGCATGCTTTGAGTACACGTCCTGGTAATCCGTCTGGCCCCGCGGCTTTGTGAATGTTGACCTGTTTAAAGGTCTTGCTACGGAGAGCATGATTACACAGTCGTCTGGAACAGCTGGTGCTCTCATGCATGCTTCAGTGTTGCTTGCCTCGACGCAAGCATAAAAGGCATTTAGCTCATAAAAGGCATTTAGCTCATTTAGCGAATCACTGCTACTTCCTGCTTTCGTTTTTGCTTGTAAGCAGGAATCAGGAGGATAGAATTATGGTCAGATTTACCAAATGGAGAGTGAGTGAGAGCTTTGTATGAGTCTCTGTGTGTGGAGTAAAGCTGGTCTATAGTTGTTTTCCCTCTGGTTGYACATGCTGGTAGAAATTAGGTAAAACGGATTTAAGTTTGCCTGCATTAAAGTACCCGACCACTAGGAGCGCTGCTGGATGCGCATTTTCTTGTTTGCTTATGGCCTTATACAGCTCGTTGAGTGCGGTTAAAAAGAAAATTAATGAAGAAAAATTCAGACCATAAGAATTTCAAACATCTTAAACCAAATTGCTCTTCTTTCTTCGAAGGGAGTCTGTTTCACTCTCTGATGAAACAACTTCAAATGATGTTCATGTTTTTTTCTGCCCCGTATACAGTATGTGACTTTATTGATCTTTTAAACCTAGAGCTCCCTCTGCTGGTGGTGCATTTAGATATTAATAATCCCATATTGCTTTATCAAGGTTAATTTCTGATGACCTTTGTAGAAAACAAAAAAGGCATAGTTCTGTTGATTCCTCTGACTTGTCTTTAGTGTAGTCTTCGGTCACTTTGAAAGATATTCCCTATGAGTGCCGTAAAGGTCCAGCCTTACAGTACAATAATTCCTCTGTTAGCTGCCCAGCACCGGTCCTATTGGATAAAGCATTGTGTGAGTGCACATCTATCAACATCGTTGTGATACTCAACCTCAGCTAGGAAAACAAAGACCATTAAGCGCCCCTAGGTTCCAATAAGTCATTGTAACTCTATGTGAGCAAGCCATAGTGGCTCTCATGTTTTTACATAAAGACAATGCCCTAGTTATATTAGTTGAAAGACTGGCACAAAAAGAGAAAATATTGTGTGAAAGGAACTTTTTCATCTAGTCTGAATTATTGAAGATATTCTCTTTCCTTATTTTCTCACAGGGGAACCCGCTCTCCTACACAGCGGGCTCAACAATGCCAGCCATAACAGGTAAGTCTGTTCCACTGGCTGTGTGCGTGTGTATGCACACCGATGCTATTATATGCCTTTAATATCTCTGTCCAAGCATGAATTTATTTTCAGACTTGTTTATTTTGCAGCATGTTTAGATAAGTAGTTTGTTCTTATTAATGAATCCCATGAATTATTAAACCGATGTACAGAACCTGTATAACTAGATATGCGTTGAGCTGCAAGCACAGAACCTATGGACTGAGGTTATCGAGACCWCGCCCTCACCTGCCTCAGTGATCAATCACAGCTCTGAGAAGCTGAAGAGGCTGAAAGAGGAACCAGCAGCTCTCAGCTGAGCTATTAGGCACCCGCAGCACAACCGGAGAGCCATGTAAAAAGACAAACACACTGAATCTGTATGAGTCAACGGCCTCTGCTGAGCTTACGTCCCAAGAACTTGTTACCACCTGCAGACCTTTGCGTGATCTGAACTCGACATGACAAGGCCATAAGGGGGAAGACAAGGGGACTATCATTTTACGAAAACTGCTTCAAGTGCAAGAACGGGGAGGAGTGCTATTCGCCCACTAGGGTGACACCAGCATTGCCCGGGAACAGCGTTGTCCTATAGGTTGGTCAGATTCACCACAGTGGTGTATGTTTTGGACAGCCACTACCCTCTGGGCCTTGCTTGGAGAACGGTGTGGACTGTGAAGGGACACCTAAAGAAGAGAAGCCCATTGAAGTGCAACTGCTGGACCCTAAATTACAAGATGGAGGCCTTCCATGTGTGGAGGTGAAAGGTCATTCAGTTCCGTTGAAGGTAAGAGAGCGCTCCCCTTCCGATTTCCTCCACTCTTTATTGACTGAACTCCATGGTAACAGACAAAGCCTGCCTCTTCCTTCATGCATTCCTCCCTCCGTTTATTCACTTCTTTCCCTGTTCTCCTTGACTAAGGTCTTTTATTTTCTGTATTTCCTGGACTATTTCTCCTCCCCTTGTTAAGGTGTCGATGCCTCTCCATGTTTCTACATGCTGCATTGATTTTGCGATTGAGCTGCTTAGACAGTTGGGAGAGATGCAGAGAATCTCAACCAGTTGCTGCAGGAAGAAACAGAATGTTATAAGAAGCAATATMATTTTACATTACTGTGATGGTAAACAAGAAAATTACTAACTAAATAGACCATTGTCATATTTGTCCAGCATGACCCCAGATTGTATAGCATTACGCTGACCGTTATTTAGACAATGTGGTTTTGTGGAGGTTTCCATTTGTACTGGAAATGACATCTGGGCCACTGTGTTGGCTGCTGTGCTCGTAACAGAGCCATCCCCATGAGTAATACAGCACTTATCCCAACCACACTAGGGAGCTCCAGACAATGTAATGCTAAAGTATATCCTGTCCTCTGACATGTTGCGGTCTTGTAAGACGTTGATTAATCAATCCCCTGCAATCATCGTCCCCAATCGTTTCCTATCCTAGATCAGACAGGTTACATGTTTGGGCACCAAGAGACACCGCTTCTTTGACTGCATTAGTTCACAGCATGTACAGATGTAGGATCTTAATTTGGAAATGTAAAAAGTGTAGTGTAAAAGTTGTGCATTTGAGGTTTAAAAAGGCTCCTGAAGTTTGTAATTTCCACTTTGAATTTTAAGACTTGATTTTCCCTTACGAAAAATGTATCAACCCCTACAAAAAGGTCCATTAATTATAATGCATGTAATAATTCACATTTCCTGTTGCTGAAGGATTATTTTCTAGCTGTAGCAAACTGGCTCAAATTAAGATCCTACATCTATAGTAGACAAAAAGGAAAACCTGATATAGGGATATTTTTCTCACAGGCTTTACTGCAGTGTAATAGGAGTCGGATGTGTAGTTGCACATCTCAAACACACTTTATTTTCCTCTCGCCACCAGACAAGAAGCTGAAAAGTAAGGAGGAGAGGAGCAAAGTTGAGTATGATACTATGGATAGCCGGGCATTGGAGAAGAGTTCAGAGGTAGGAGGTTTATGAATGGGATTCCTCACTCCTCTTACGATCATCACACTCACATCCTTCAATTGTTTTTATTACTATGGTCCAAACTTAAAAGGAAACACCTGTGAGGCCAAATGTCTATGGAAAAAAAGGGAAATACTTTATTTTTTGAGATAGTAACAGCAAAGATTACAAGATATTGCATAGTTACTTAGAACACTTTGGGTTGTTTAGAGATTTTTCATAATTTATCCAGACATTTGCAGTCTGCCATTTCTTTGCGACCCTAGCATTTAACATGAGTGGAACAAACATTGATGAATGTCAACAATGTTTATGTGATGTGTCAGTACTGCTCTTATACACAATGGTGGTCTTAAGTGACAGTCCTTCTCATCTTAAAGATGCACTCTGGGATCTTAAGCACAAGAGATGTGTAGCATATCGCACAAATTGCAAAATTCGTATGATATACGAATTGCTACATTTGTAACATATCACACAAAATGGATTATGTAGTACACCGTTGTATTATGTAGTACACAGTTGGATGATGTAGTACACAAAAAAAACAGTGACCCATTTTGGCTCGTGAGAGCCACTTTCAAATTTACTGGCTGAAATTATACAAAGGTTTGAGAGTGCATCTTTAAGAACAGTTCATTAAAATAAAGTGACAGTTATTTTTGGGAGGATTATGTGGGTGTGTCAAGCAAGTCAGTGTAACACACTGTTTGGCAGCTATGGAGCAGAACAGACAGAACACATTGTGTAAGAGCTTTACTACCTAAGTCAGGATCTCTTACGCTTCAGTCTGACAGGAAGCATTGAGCCTGCACTTTTCCATCATGTTTTCACACCAAAGACTGTAGCAAAACCCCCAGAACAATGGACTCAGAAGAAAAGGCATGAATAAGCCTCAATAAGAACAAGAGACACTTCAAGCTACATGCTCCTTTCAGCTTAAGTAGACAAGCCTGTAAGATTTCCGTACACTCCAATTAGTCAATTGAACTGTTGAGTAGAGATCATCTTTAAGTCTGGGTTTTAGTCTGTTGTTGAAATATATATTTTTATTCAAGTTGGACTGAATTCTTTGTAATTAACTACAGCCTCAGGCTTGACTTAGTTTGATGTAAGCCACCCCTTCTAAACAAGCATGTTACTTATTGTGTACTGTGTCTTTCAGCCAGARGAGAAAAGCAAGTATGAGCTGGTGGGCAGTTGTGGACAACAACGGTTCCTTCATGAGACTGAAGGTGAGTGCATTTAATATTCCAGTCTTCTGTCCCACAATAGCCGAAAATGAGCGTGGAGAGAGCAAGATAATGAGGTTTGTCATTTATGTTCGTTTTTTTTTGTCTGAATACTGAGCCAGTCAAAACATTGCACACACTGTATATAGATTTGTTTTTTGTCGTACTGCTTTGCTTTATCTTGGCCAGGTCGCAGTTGTAAATGAGAACTTGTTCTCAACTGGCCTACCTGGTTAAATAAAGGTRATCTACAATCTAATCTACWAAGGTTGCCCTTAATGTGCCTCTGACTGATGAGCAGTTTATTTTTGTTTATCTTCCTCAACAGAAAATTTGGGGTTTCGCTTCTAGGCCATCAACTTCTCAGGTCAACTGAGGTAACTTCTTAATTCTCAGTTGTCAATCGGAGGCAAGTTCTTAACTGAACTTCACCTTTCAATTTCTCGCCAAAGTTCCTGTGCTCTCTCTCCATTAAAGTGGATCATTTTGATGAGTTACTCCCTGCTGTTCAGAGTGTGTGGAATGACATATTGACCATCTGGAATGGCAAACAGACAGACAAACAGCATCCTGGTGGATTGAGACAAGCACCAGATGTAGGGGTCAGAGAGGGCAAAGAAGAGGTACAGACAGGTCTGTGACACCTGGAGTGCTCTGTGAGATTGAGCAAAGGTAATAGACTAGCGCCTGACAGGGAACACTTCATTTGACGAGGTGTACACTTTAGAACACCTAGCGTGCCTTAATCTGAGCAGTGTATTTAGAGAGTTGGGCTTATGCGGTTTCTGCATTATGCAGAGGACTGGCCACCCCTCATAGCCTGGTTCCTCTCTAGGTTTCTTCCTAGGTTTTGGCCTTTCTAGGGAGTTTTTCCTAGCCACCGTGCTTCTACACCTGCATTGCTTGCTGTTTGGGGTTTTAGGCTGGGTTTCTGTACAGCACTTCGAGATATTAGCTGATGTACGAAGGGCTATATAAAATAAACTTGATTGATTGATTGATGATGCATTTACATCACATTTCAACATTCTATAGCAGCCATGTTTTCTCCCCATTAACATTACATAGGGAACAATGCTACATAACTAAATGTCTCGAATTAGAACAGTATTAAAAACTCTAAACGTTGGCCTAATTCTCTAAATATATAGCTCTGGCCTTAACTAACGTCTGATAAATAGTATTACAGAACAGTAGTGCCTGTGTCAAACTAGCTTTTTGCTCCGCCAACTCAATTGAATTATTGTACAGTACAGTGAGTAAAAATGTGTTTTGTTCTGTTGTTTTACATGCTGTACACTTCTCAGGCTTCTGTCTCTGCTTCCATGTCTATTGTCATCTCTGTGTGTTTGAAAATGTCTGAGCGCTTCATCCTGCCTTTATGTAACTCATGTTGCATAAGGAGCACACATTTTTGTTACAGCTGTGAGAAGAACACTCACTCTACTGTTGTACTGTCGGCATACAGCGTTTCCGCAAAGGATGTCCAGGCAGTGAAGTGCACATGACAGAGTGTTGGCCATGATGTGAGGTGAAGGGACAGTCATCAGGGTCACTTAGGCCGCCCACTCCCACGTCCTCTCAGTCCTTTACACACCTGTTCTGGAACTCTCCTCACCGCTGTCACACAGTGGCACCACACCCATCACTCATTCCACCACCATTTTCCTCCCACACTTGGCTTCAGTTCCCATGTCACCTTGCCACCCTCCTCCTGTTGAAGCCATAACATTAGTTAGTAGTTAGTGCCCCTCAGGCTTGCTGGAACTCTCTAGGACCGGTCTTCGGTCATGAGTGCTGGGGACACTGTTTACCTTACAAAAGCATCAGCTCTCTAGCGACTGTACTTTTTTAAATGTCCAACAACCTGTGCCAAAAAATTCCCTGAACTTCTCAAAACTGGCTACCTTCAGCTCCTTATTAAAAATAAACTTACTTCAAAAATTTCACAGAACTTCAGTGAAAAAATAACCTCTCACCTGGGCTTTATAAAACAAATTCCTACCCACCAGAGTACAACAAAAAGCTAGAGTAGCAGCATAGAGCCCCTGCTTAGACAATTGGCTCTGACCATTGGCACTCTGTTCTACAAGCCAAAGCAGCCGACCTTCCAAAGAGAATCCACAGAGCGGTGCTGCTCCACAAAGAGCTGTCTGCCAAAATGGCTGCCCCCCTGCTGGGCTTACTCTGTGTGAACGGAGGCTAAAATATCCCGGCTTCTGAAGCTGTGTACATGCCCACTGTCGTAATGGGCTGCCATTACGGCCTGCTGTGATTGCAAGGGATGGTTAATGTCTGATCAATTAGGCATCAGTACTCTCAGACGATACCAAAGGAAAGACCCGCAGAGAGACTGCCAGTCTCGAATGGCTTCTCAATTACTTTGGAGAAATATTGCCCTGACACTGTTGGTGCTCAGCTGGTTAAGGTGCCAATGACGCCATTTTGAAGGATTGAAATGGAACGAAGGAATGGAATCACTGTAGAAGTAGGTAGCCTTTTCCCGAGCCAGTGTAGCCCATAGGGCAGGAGCCTATCTCCTGCTTCTCTAGCGTGAGGCAGCTTGATGTACAGAATGCTAGTCCACTAACGTTGCGTTTTATGTACTGTGTCAGTATGTATGAGGGATACTGTAGTTTGACTCTCTTGAGAGAAGCTAAATGAAACAGAGKCTTGTGTCAAACACTGTGTGTACTAATAGGGAGAACGTTTTATCCTATAGTTGTATTTGTGAAACATTTCTACAGTATCTGGTGCTTTTAGATCCTAAATCAAGCTAGCTGATTTTACAGGAAAAAGTGACATAAATCCTCCCATGGTCTGTTTAGAACTATCTGTTTAAAGCGGTATCGGTTTTGCTATCCCACTGTTTTCACAGTAAGACGACCACCATATAACTGGTTTATATAGAAAGGGCCTTTAATGCCGTGTTTGTTCTTCCAGATAATGGCCCCTGGCTATAGGGAGTAGATGCACTGACCTAGAAAGATKAATGTGATTTAACAATGTTTACTCAAGAACAGCTGCTTCCAGTGTTTTGCATCGTGCAGTTGGTGATAGCAGATACACAGGTTACAATAGCAGATGTAGTAACATCTTACTGCAGTTTAAGTATTTTACTGAAGCATTTAAAACATTACTTGAGCAGTAATGATTTACATCGCTATCTAAAAGGTTAACACCAAATTCTGTAATAGCCTTTGAATCAGATCCTTCACAAATCCCTATTTGTAGGTTGTAGTTGTATACGTTATTTAATTCAAGGCCGGGAACGCCGTAATGGATCAGGTTATGAAAAGCAATTGCACCTGCTGTAGCTGATAAAAAGCGACTACTCTGAAATGTACATATTTTAGCTATGGTCTATACCATTGTACGAATAAGACATTGAGGTCAATGGCAGTCAACCACCCAGTAATGTATTCCTCTCTTTACCCTGAATGGCTTTCAGCTTTAAGACAGGCAAAGCTCTTTGGGGACTTCCTTCTCTTGTCTCTCTACACTATCTGAGAGCAGGTGCAAAGCATGTGGGTGGAACACATTGACTTGCTGTATTTGTCTAATTTCTGTGTTTGACAGGAAAAACTGATACAATACACACCTTTTGGTTGTTTTAAGATGTATTTTTCCCACTATTTCAACCGTTCAGCAATAAATAATAACTTTAGTCCTGGRTATGTACAGATACCATATCTTAATTTGAGCCAGTTTGCTACAGCAGGAAAATAATCCTGAAGCAACAGTACATGTGAATTGTAATGTGGATTATAATTAATGTTTTTTGTTTTGTTGTAGGGGTCGATACATTTTTCGTTAGGGGAAATCAAGTCTGAAATATTTAAGTGGAAATTACAAACTTCACAAACCTTTTTAAACCTTGAATACACTACAAGTTTGCATTTCCTGCGGTGCAGGAAAATTCCTGTAACAACAGGATGATCAAATTAAGATACGGCATCTGTACAGTAGGTTCAGTTGCACACATTTGCTAATACCTTTTGTAGGTCCTATCAAGGACTAGATTTTTCTATGAGACCATTGCTTTGCCCTGATGGAGACACCAACAGAAACTCACAGCAGCATGTTAAGTGCCACAAAATGGCCACCAGTGGGTCACTAATATTGAGAATATGGTAGAGTGTAGAGAAGTTAATTCTGGAAATAACACTCACGTGTGGTTCAGATTCATATTTWTTTTAGGTATGCATCACCTGTGCCTGCTGATAAGTCAGCCTCATTAGGCCTCCAGAAAGATCTGTGAATAACACCCTGGTATTTCTCTATTGGCAGGGGCCAAGTTTGTGTTTCCGCCAGACATGGTGGCTCCAGAAAGACCCCGCGGTGATGGTGTRACATACGTCAATATTCCCATCAGCCCCATGTCTAAGAAACAGCTGAACTACATGGAGCTGGAGCATCAGGAGCATGCTGGGGTCAGGGGGACTGGCCAACACCTTCCAGGACAGAGTAAGAGCCCATTTYCTCAATAACAACCTGTCTTTTATGGGTCTCTGGTGATCCGCACTTCAATGTCTTCTGTCTTGCTATGAATTTTTCTATAGCCAATTGAAATTATGTGCATCTTGAAGTGCACTATTGTACATGGCTAATTGGGGAGGACAGGCTCATAGTAATGGCTGGAACGGATTAAATGGAATGGTATCAAACATATGGTTTCCATGTGTTTGATACCATTCCCTTCACTCCATTCCAACCTTTATTATGAACTAACCTCCTCTCAGCAGCCTCCTGTGACATGTAAGTACACTGTATATTGAAGGTGATATTGTGATCAAAGACAATATCAAGTGGAATACAGTATATTTCTTGCGTGAGCACAAGACTCAAGTGTGMCCATTTGTATTTCAGATTTCTTGGTTGCACGCAAAAAGAAACAGAATAGTAGTGCTGAGGGATGAACCAAAATGTCAATTTATTCCCGGTTATTAAACAACTGACTGACATCAAGAACTATGTGGGATGCTGGGCTGAAGGGAGTTGTAGTTTTCATATGCAAATATTCAACCTAGTTCAGTGCAGAAATGTAGTAATTAACTACAATGACGATAATTMATTGCGCCAGCTCGGACAGAGACTTTCCACCTGCTAAATTAGGTTAGATACACATAGACCACATGAGAGTGAAGAATGTGCATAATACAACTACGAGAAGGATAGAGACCGTTTGTGAAAGTATGCCTTATSTACTTTGAAGAACTAGTTAAATCATTTTGTCAGACAGCTCTGCAGAATACTTAGGCAGACTAGTCTAGATAAATAGGATGACTAAAGACAGCACAGTATGGGGAGCACAGAGATAACGTAGGTTGTCTGTCTGGCTGGCTAAAAATAATAAAGTTAGTAAATAAAAACGAATTAATATACACAACTGAAATATTGTATTATTTCATAGTCATTTCCTATTTTTCTATTGATGTCTACCCAATGTGGACCTGAGAGAGGCAATGGAATATTTTTAATCTTTTGGAAATTTAATGTTCACTATTTTTGGCTTTGGGATTTTAATTGAAAAGCTCTAAAATMATTTTATTGTCTTTATTTCATCATGTATTTAGTGTTTGAAAAATCATCGAAACCAAAATCTGTGATTTTTWAAAWTGTATTATAATAAACTGAACCGACCTCAAAAAGCGCTAATCGCTCAGAACTACAGAATGGTGAAGAGGGACAGGGTAGCTTGCGACCWCTGGCGTATCGATTCCAATAAGACTTGAGAGACTCTTGGTAAATGATAATCCCCTAATTCTATTTCTCCATTAGTTGGAGATTGCTCCCGGTCTTTCCGAGTGACAACTGAGTCATCAGCGTGGTCTAATCGGCAGAAAAGTCAACCGTTAACGTCATTACTCTCCGGGAATATGAGGGACAGTCTTGCTCAACGCGAGAAAGGTTMATTTCCAATGTCAGCGAGAGGATTTCCGTCCCGGTGTGTGGCATCATCTATATATCACTTGGAGGAGCAGCGTTCCAGTTTAGCCGCGACAGAAGGTCATAGGGCGTTCGGAATACCGTGGTGAAGTCACTCGCTCTAATGTGGTCATCTTCCCAGAGTGTGTTGACGTGTGTGTGTGTGCGTGCGAGCATGTGTGTAAGGATTTGTCCACTTTATGAGATCGCCTGGAGAATGCATAACTGAAGCAATCTTKAAGTCAATCTCATTGCTTCCTCTGTAGCTCAAGGACAGGAATATATTGCTGTTCTCTCATTTGAATGGTAACCGTACACAAGAGTGATCACTCAGTGCTTTTAAATAAACCTCTCTACCGTGTTCATTCTATTTTTATGCATGATGTCCTGAATGGAGGGTCAACAACATTACTGATCTCATGGACTGTCTGGTGTTTCTTCACTCTACAGGGAAAAGTTCCTCTAAATATGCCCAGATCGACATCACTGCTACGGATGCCGCCCACAAAACGGGTACCCAGCATGCCTTGGGGAGAGAGGAGGGTCTTCACACCCTGGAGCAGAGGAGGAGGGTAGTACCACAGTGACATCCCACCTCCAATCTTGACCTCCACAGGGCATCTGACTGGCCTAGACCAGGCTGTTTTATAGAATTCACCAGAAACATGGATTTTCTGGGACGCCTCAAGTTGCCATGATGTCAAACTCCTCAAAGATCTGCCAGATTTGATATCTTTAACACCAATTGTTGACAGCTTCCATTGAATTCTGTCCCAATTACTGTGCTCTTCCGGGGAAGGYTAACCCCAAGAATCACGCCTTCTGCCCTCAGTGTGAATTATACCGACAGTAGGCCTACAGCACTGACGCTCCACAATCATCACGAAAGCAACATGAAATCAAACTCTAAGGAAAAAAAACAAAAGTTGCTGCTTGGATGGAAGGGAACATTTCAATCAAGGCTCTCTCTAGCTGTGTTCACATTGGCAGTTTAAAGTGACTCAAATCCAATTTATTTGCATTTCTGATTTGCATCGGTTCTTTTTCCTGCAGACTGACCAGCCCAAAAGCACATGTAATCGGATATTTCAAGCTACATTTCAAACCACATTCATAGGTGGATCAGATACAAATCTGATTCCTGGCCATGTAAATTGTGGCTGAATGGTCAAATCTGAATTATTTGCCCTCAAGGGGTTTTTAGACTGTTATTCTGCATATCTTGTTGCTTGCTAGCTGCTCTGTTGGCAGTTTGACGTGAACATGTGGTAGCTAACTAGCTTGTTAATTGTTTACCAACAAATGAGTGAATGTGCTAGAAAGCTAAACAGCTACCTAGCTAACTAGTTGACTGCTGTGGCTAGCTAACTAGTTACCTGCTGTGGCTAGCCAAAATAGACTAGATCATTTTATCCTTTGCGTCTTTAAAAGTGTTCTTACACTATGATTTTGAACATTCAAAGCAACTGGGAAATGTCCATGGCAGGCATTGTTGCCACCTTATCTTGCTACCTAACTTCTGAGGGATAGGATGCACAAGCACCACCACCAATCAGCCTACAACACCGCACACACATCCGTCATTACTACTAGCATAGCTTTGTCAGCAAATGGTGTCAGAACACACTAATCTGATTTTGTCACTTGTAACTTGCTGTTTGGACATTCAATAGTCCAGAACGGATTTGAAAAACACAACTGATTTGAGCATTAAGGCCTGCGGTGTAAACAAGGCTTTTGTATATTCAGAAATATCATTAGAAGGCATTATGTCACTGTCACAGCCCGGGCAGACTTGGGTGGAGTGGGGGGCTGAAAGTGCCAGTCTTAGGGGGAGTCATTACCCGGACGAGCAGTGGGTTTTTCACAGTCTTACCAGTGCCACCCCTAATCTGATACAATACGATTAGGATCTCATTTGGGGAAGATGAGGGAGATGAAAAAATGAAGAGCGTCCCCCTTCATAACTCCTCTCTGATTATCATTGTATTAATTCTACAGMGGTTAGTTGTATGAAAGACTTGATTGAGGCCTTTTAAATCAGTCTCTATTTGTYCTGTACATTACATGCAGTCTTACTCATTCAGAACGCTTACCACGCTTTTTAGAAACTTTGTGAAGCTAATGCAACAAAGTGGGCATAGAAGCTGYGGCGGTCTTTGTATACCGATGAGAACAACACAATTAAATCCTCATTAATGGCTTCTGATGACTCAGCCCAGGCTTGTTATTGTTCTGTGTTGTCTAAATGAACTTTGGTTGGCTTGAGTGCGGCTAATTGCCCACTGTTGACCACATATGTAGAGTTCATTTCTAGGTGCTCTCCATTTGTTTTTCAGCTTTCACGGTTCACGTGGCTTCGCTGAGGGACAGACAGAGCTTTAGCAACACACACCCTATAAATAATTCAGAACATGTCGAAAGAAAATTCATAGGATTTTTTTTCAGCTTTGCAGAAATGAAAAATGTAAAACAATATCCCGGAAATGTTTTTTAGAAGTGCCTTTGGCCCCCATTATGCACACATACATTTTTGAAATAGATAATTTAAGACAGGAGTTCCTTTGTACATTTTACCTTAGAGAAATATAAATTGCTTCTTGTCTGTATTCCCTACTGTTTGTTGAAAGTTTCACCGACAGGAAAAGATTCTACCGTAGTAGTCACTACATCATTCTGTAGTAAACTGTAGTATACTGTAGAATAATATATTGCACACTGTAGTATCCCTCGATTGTGTAGTGCTTCCAATATAATTGTGTAAACAACTATACTACTAAATTATATAGTAAGTATACTATGCTACACATTGTAGTATCCCTTGATTATGTGTAGTACTTACTATATAATTTAGCAGTATACTGGGGAATACAATGCCACATCCTGTAGCATCCCTCGATTGTGTGTAGTACTTACTATAGAATTTTGTAGAATTCTATAGTAAATACTACAAAATTATCCGCAAAAAAACACTTTAGTAAATATAACAGTAATATACGCCTAAACACTACAGTGTCCTCAAAAACACTACAGTTTTTAAACAATAGTCATACTCCTGTATTTAATTTGCATATACTCCACCCATTCCCGTCCCCCATATCCTAATTTGTGCCACCCATGAGTGAGAAACCTACATGCCAAGTATACACTGGCGATTTTAGAATGTAAATYGTGGTGGGGGTGGAAAACTCCCCCAAAAATGTTTGGTTGCATGCCAGCAAAAACTAAAAAATGAAACAATACAATACAATACGGTGCCCACAAACTGTTAGGGCCTACATAAAGTTGTCCCAACAGCAGAGCTTTCTTTTCAGCACCATGGAGTGAATCCTTACCACCGCTACACCTGGCTACCAGTGGAGCCTTCTCTGGCAGCGAAATTATTCTGCTTGTTCATTCAGCCTCATTTACTGCCTTTTAAAAAACATAGCTGATATGGCTGACTTGCTTAAACAAATGTGCTTTCTACTGACAATTGAGATGTACAAACCATGGCATAAGGGGACGATGAGTGGATAGGAGGCAATCTGTAATTTCGATTAGGACATTAATGAGCGAGTTAGGATGGATGTAGTCAATAAAACGATTTACTCAGCACTTTTGAAATGTACAGGAACATAATTCAGAACATAGGCGTTTTTAACAGTATTCACCCTGTACACCAAATCAGAACCGTAGGATAGATAAAGGGGGCATATAAGCAAATAATGAAAGCTCTTACAATATTCGATGATGACATTTCTCTAAAACAGGCTATAGGCTACATGTGCATCACCAACAGCTAACAGCTTACTACACAACATACACTTAGTCATGTTTTCTTGGCTACAGTATACATATCTCCCTGGCATATTACATCATTTTTGCAGCAGCATACAATACATTTTTGGACTCACTTGAACTGGAAGGTGGTGCGGCGGTCTTTCGTGGGCAAATTCTGACATCAAACTTTGTCATCAGAGTCTGGCATTCTCTGAATGTATGGTGCACACACCAACTCCACTGAATAGCAGGCTAGTGATTGCTTTGCAACTCTTGAAGTTAACCACAGATTCCTCCACTCATTGTAATGTTTACGTCCAATGGCCGACGAGCACCAATACGTTTCATCTATAATTTCTCTTCATATGAGAAGGACTGCAAGCTTGCTATCTAAGATTTTGAAAGTACAATGTTGACATGATCAGTTCAATCAAAGCTACGATAGCTATATCGTGATTAGACATTATTTTATCTGTGGCCAGGTGCTTGAATTTCCGAGCTCTCCGCCTAGATTTTGGGGGGAATCATGTAGTAACAAAAAAAAAGTGTTTAACAAATCAAAATATATTTTATTTCTGAGATTCTTCAAAGTAGCCACCCTTTGTCTTAATGACAGATTTGCACCCTCTTGGCATTCTCTCAACCAGCTTCATGAGGTAGTCACCTGGAATGCATTTCAATTAACAGGTGTGCCTTGTTAAAAGTTAATTTGTGGAATTTATTTCCTTCTTAATGCGTTTGAGCCAATCAGTTGTGTTGTGACAAAGTAGGAGTGGTATACAGAAGATAGCCCTATTTGTTAAAATACCAAGTCCATATCATGGCAAGAACATCTCAAATAAGCAAAGAGAAATGACAGTCCAACATTACTTTAAGACATGAAGGTCAGTCAATCCGGAACATTTCAAGAACTTTGAAAGTTTCATCAAATGCAGTCGCAAGATCTATCAAGCGCTATGATGAAACTGGCTCTCATGAGGACCGCCACAGGAAAGGAAGACCCAGAGTTACCTCTGCTATAGAGGATAAGTTCATGAGAGTTACCAGCCTCAGAAATTACAACCCAAATAAATGCTACACGGGTTCAAGTAACATGCACATCTCAACATCAACTGTTCAGAGAAGACTGTGTGAATCTGGCCTCCATGGTCGAATTTCAGCAAAGAAACCACTACTAAAGGACACCAATAAGAAGAAGAGACTTGCTTGGCCCGACATTAGACTGGTCGAAATCTGTCCTTGTCTGATGAGTCCAAATTTGAGATTTTTGCTTTCAACCGCTGTGTCTTTGTGAGACTCAGAATAGGTGAGCGGATGATCTCTGCATGTGTGGTTGCCACCGTGAAGCATGGAGGAGGTGTAATGGTGTTTTGCTGGTGACACTGTCTGKGATATATTTAGAATTCAAGGCACACTTAAYCAGCATGGGTACCACAGCATTCTTTAGCGATACGCCATCCCATCTGGTTTGCGCTTGGTGGGACTATTATTTGTTTTTCAACAGGACAATGACCCAATACACCTCCAAGGCAGTGTAAGGGCTATTTGACCAAGAAGTAGAGTGATTGAGTGCTGCATCAGATGACCTGGCCTCCACAATCATTCGACCTCAACCCAATTGAGATGGTTTGGGATGAGTTGGACTGCAGAGTGAAGGAAAAGCAGCCAATAAGTGCTCAGCATATGTGGGAACTCCTTCAAGACTGTAGAAAAGGCATTCCTGGTGAAGCTGGTTGAGAGAATGCCAAGCATGTGCAAAGCTGTCATCAAGGCAAAGGGTGGCTACATTAAAGAATCTAAAATACTGGTTACTACATGATTCCATATGTGTTATTTCATAGTTTTGATGTCTTTACTATTATTCTACAATGTAGAAAATAGTACAAGTAAAGAAAAGCCTTTGAATGAGTAGGTGTGTCCAAATTTTTGACTGGTACTGTATATTTCTCCAGTATCTGTAAATACTTTTCCCTGTTTTAATTCTAGTCATCTTGGTTWTCTCATACATTATACATTTGAAGATATGTGTACAGATCAATGTAAAGCGTTTTAAAAACAATGTCTGTATTTTTACAAAAGCCTTATTTTCATTAAATTGTATTTATAACAGATAACATTGTTTTGATGTGTGACTGGTTCACTCATGGGACTAATTTTATCCTCATGTGGCTAATTGAACATAAACCCAATAGTTACACCGTAATAAAACACCTACAACCAAATGGTTGTTTGTTTTGGTTGGAGTGAAAGATTATTATTCTGCTTGTTTTAGGGACCAAATGTTGGAGAAACCATCAGGGAAGTAACAGGAGGCAGCAGGATCAGGTGCAAAACAGTGTCTAGTTTATTTACAGTGAAAAGGTGGAAGACTCAATCCAATCGATATTTACATAGGGCTATAAAAATATTTACAAAATAGAGAAATTCTCAGTCACTGCTAAAACACTGGTTCGAATTAAATCAAAAGCTAAGGTTCAAAATCAGGCCTACCCTGCCAAAACAACTATAGCAGGTTGGGGTACACCGGGCTAGTGACTAGCTGATGGGATCAAACGTCTTTCATAATTAGCTGTGATTAGCCGTTGATAACAGGCTGCTATTTAGCTGTAAGCAGCAGATTTTCGACCAACCGTTACTTGGCGATACTTTTCAACTCCCATGGCTAGTTGCAGGGGGAACGTTTGAGTTGAGAATTGTTATTTATKAAAATAAATCTCCCTTTTCTCCATGATGTTATCCAACCAGAAGAGGCTGGTGGGAGGAGCAATAGGAGGACAGGCTCRTTGTAAAGACTGGAATGGCGCAAAGGGAACGGTATCAAACATGGAAACCACATGTTTCACTCCATTCCATTAATTCCATTCCAATGAGCCCGTCCTCCTAAAGCTCCTCCCACCAGCTTCTTCTGAATCAAAAAATGTATATGCTGCCATCTTGTCTATTTCTGATCCTCTTAATCATCAAGCCTGGGGTGTATTTATTCCGCCGATTCTGTTGCAAACGTGTCTTAAATGGACACAAACGGAAAAAAACGGGACCTACTGTACCTGAATTTGTCCAATACAAACTCTAGTTTTTCACTGTTTGCTTCTTAAACAGTAAACGGTTTCCGTAATGAATACACCCCAAGTTGAGTGTCTTTCAAAGTGACACTTGATTTCTGAATCTCGGTCATGCCATGCAGCACTTTGGGKTGGACACCCACCTGTCTCAATYAATAAGAGAGTATCAGAAATAGACAAGATAGCGACGTATATTTCATGGAGCAAAAGATTATCTAATTCAATAACGGATAATTTTCCCAATCAAATTGTCCTCCTGCAACTAGCCATGGGAGTTTAGAAGACACTGGTGACTTCCAAGTCGAGAATAAAGAAAGCTTCGCCATGTAAAGGATGGTTGAAAATCTGACACTTACGACCAAATAGCAGCCTGTTATCAACGGATATCACAGCTAATGATGAAAGATGTTYGATCCCATCAGCCAGCTAGTGACAGCCTCCTCACAGCTCACATACCTGAGCTAGAATAGATATGAAGCACAGCACCCTTGAGAAACAGACAGCTTTATACCTATGGTCCCTCCCCATGGACCATACCATTAGCCATGGATAGGTTTACACTTAACCAAAACTGGCATCAACTCAATGGTCGCATTCCCCTGCTCAGATGTTCCATGCATCACCCAATGGTTGCATGCTACATCATCGACTGTGTCATCGACTGATAGATTGCTATAACATATGATGTTTCACRCAACCATTGGTTGATGCATGCAATGTCTGAGCAGGGAAACGAGACCTTATGTAGCCTGTCTAAATAGGCTGCGTTTACAAAGGCAGGCCATTCTGTTCTGATTAGTCAAGATATCAATTAGTGGCAAAAATATCAGAATTGGGCTGACTGTGTAAACACAGCCATTGACATCTCAAACATTCCTGGCTCAAACTCAAAGCGGCAACACTTTTAATGAATATATATTTCCTAATATATAATAGTAGGCTAATGCAGGCCAATATAYGGAAAAATGTAAATGGAGCCGTGGACCCGCGAGCTCTCCCATATGACTGACATGACAGATAGCTAGACAGACAGACATGGAGCTCATAGACACATGACTTACAAACAAAGGAAACATAGGCTATATGGAAATAAACTAAACTTTTTTATTGTGAGTATTAGTCTGTACCTAAGCTTCGCATTCACTTGGAGGATTGCAAATGGGTATTTTTACAGCGTTTAAATATCAAACTGAAATGTGCGCCAATAATTTGACCAAACATTTACTTGACACGTGATTAGACTTGCGCACATCGTGCATTCAGGCCTTCTTCGTGTTATGCAAGTGTTGATGTAGCTTCTGGCTTACATTCTCAAAAAAAACATTTWAAAAAATTGGATAGTTATAATAATGTCAATGAGAAGGCTTACAATCAAATGCAATGTGCTTGTTAGATAATTAAGTTAAATATTAGAAAACCCCAAAGATATTTTCATGCAACACAGAATGTGTAGTTAATTGATCACACACACAGTTTTTTGTTCCAATACCTCTGGGCCTAAACAGCATGCTTACAAGTTTTACAGAAACATGATGTGAATTCTTCATAAAAACATTATGAATTAACTACATAAGCAGATCACCACAAAGTAAATAATACTTTGCGCAAATCACCGACAACGCCAAAACACTGTCCAAAGCTGCACAGATGGGCGTCATCCCCAAATCACCCAGCTGCACGAGATCTTCAATCAACACCACTTTAGGCTCCCAAAATGGCAACTGGTAAGCCTCTGGCAGAAATGGGGAAGTTCTTCCCATGATCGCTCTCACACACTTTCCCCCTGTTTATAAATCCCACAGGTAACACAGTTCTCCACTGACCACGTTTATATATGCAGAGTATTCCGGATAGTAGCTCATATCCAGCTTAAGGTCTACGAGTAACCATGAATAAACAGAATATTCCTAATATTTAAATGGAATAGTAACTGAAATATGGACACCGAAGGAGGTTGGTGGGAAGCTCTATAGGAGGATGTGCTCATTGTGATGGCTGGAATGGAATAGATGGAACAGAGTCAAACATGTGGTTACCATTTRCTTTATATGTTTGATACCGTTCCATTTATTCCATTCCAGCCATTACAATGAGCCTGTCTTATAGCACCTCCCACCAGCGTCCTCTGATGGACACTGACTGTAGGCCTATAAACTCTCACATGTAGCATAATATAATATTAACTCCTGCTGAATTATTCATATCTTGCAGTAAGATTATAGAACAGATGTTAATTTTGTCTTGGGAACAGGATTGGAGAAATATAATTTATTTCTTTCAGCATCTCTTGAGAAAATGTGAATGCACTGTAAAGTGTTATCTTTGACACTCTTATGCAAGCAGACAGTATGTCAACCACATAAAATATGCACCCAAGACAAACTGAAGTCTTATCTGAAACGTGTTTCATAATTTTTGCAGCTTTTCATTTCCTCATAACTGATGACATTTGGACATTTTGCATAGGACCAATCTTTCCACTGTTTTGGAGTGATTGTGTTCTCTCTAAACGCAGACCTAAACGAAACAGGCATCTTTACCAGTGTTAACTAGATAACTACGGTATTCATTCTATTGATGTACGACATTATTCTGGTGAGCACTACTTTATTTAGTCTTCTGAGGCAACAATTATATGACTCAAAAGAAGCTGCATGTATCTAACTATAGTCAACAAACAAATGGCCTACCAAATGTCGGAAATTATAATACGGCCTACCAAATGTCGGAAATTATAATACGGCCTACCAAATGTCGGAAATTATAATACGGCCTACCAAATGTCGGAAATTATAATACGGCCTACCAAATGTCGGAAATTATAAYACGGCCTACCAAATGTCGGAAATTATAATACGGCCTACCAAATGTAGGAAATTATAATACGGCCTACCAAATGTCGGAAATTATAATACGGCCTACCAAATGTCAGAAATGATAAGCAGAAACGTGTCTAAATTAGGGGTGAAAGTAGCCAGTAGGCTATACAGTCTAGTATGGAGTATCAGCTAAATAAATTATTATGGAATTATTATGGTGGATAGAACTGCGCAGATAGCCTACTTTTTGAAGTGATTTGTTTGAAAATCAGATGAAAACATCACACAACATCTATGATATGCGAAACTGAGCCTGCGCAGATCACAAAAAAACAACAGTAAACGGAATAAGATGTTTACATGCCACAGTATCCCGTCTAAGATCATCATATCCCACACATCTTATCCGGGTTTCTCATAACCGGGATACAAGCTTTTTCGGGTTATTGTAAACGGGATATGATGTTTATATGCGTCAGCTCAAAAACAGAATACTTGACAATCACGAATAATAACGGGATATTGGTGTGCATGTAAACGTGGTCATTGTTTCCTAGGATTGTGTTACCTTTGTAAACTCTGGCTTGGTAGGCTTTAGGCAAGCCAGGTCACCATGGTAACCCATGGATAGACAGACAGACCTAGATGCCAACAAAGTGTTCCTGGATGCGAAATAATATACAGATAGCCTAACCTTCACATCAATCAATGTACTGGAGTTTAATTTGAACTTTGACGAAACTTTAATTGATCTTTTGTTGAAATGTGAAAGGTTGAGGTCACACCATCTGCAGCTCGGATCAGAGGGAGATGGGTCTGAGGTTTTCTCAGGACGCCATGCCGAACAACTGCCCACAATGTGACCAGTTAAGTGCAGTGAAATCTGTCTGTCAATCAACTGTGTTTTAAAGTGATGTTTCTGACTCTTTTAAATGGCATGTATAATATTTTCAAGCCCTCTACCACCAAGCAGGGTTGATGTGAAGTRCCTATGAAAGCAATGAAGTAGCTGACCAATGAGAGCGAGCACTTGATGAGTTCACTCGGAAAACCTCTCGCTCTCAGCTTCGGAGAAAATTATATCTGTTGAATTAATAATGACGACCCTGAAACGGAAACGTCATCAGGTTTGCTTTATCAATCTTCCGTCTTGTCAAAACAAATTTAAATAACTGCACACTTCTCAATTATTCAGGTGGAATTCAGTTGGAAAATCTTTACTCTACGTGCCTGGTCTTGCAAGACAACATAAAACAAATAAATGTCCAAATTCAATAAATAGTTCAACAACAGAGGAAGGCTTATTTGCACCTTACCATCAAACACCTAGAGTGGACAACACAGGAATAGCAAACCCTGAGCATGGTGATATGCTTTAGTTAATAACGTACAGTGGCTTGTGAAATTATTCACCCCCCTTGGCATTTTTCCTATTTTGTTGCCTTACAACCTGGAATTAAAATATATTTTGGGGGGGTTGGTATCATTTGATTTACACAACATGCCTACCACTTTGAAGATGCAAAATATATTTTATTGTGAAACAAACAAGAAATTAGACAAAAATACTGAAAACTTGAGCGTGGATAACTATTCCCCCCCCCAAAATCAATACTTTGTAGAGCCACCTTTTGCAGCAATTAGAGCTGCAAGTCTATTGGGGTATGTCTCTATAAGCTTGGCACATCTAGCCACTGGGATTTTTGCCCATTCTTCAAGGCAAAACTGCTCCAGCTCCTTCAAGTTGGATGGGTTCCGCTGGTGTACAGCAATCTTTAAGTCATACCACAGAATCTCAATTRGATTGAGGTCTGGGCTTTGACTAGGCCATTCCAAAACATTTAAATGTTTCCCCTTAAACCACTCGAGTGTTGCTTTAGCAGTATGCTTAGGGTCATTGTCCTGCTGGAAGGTGAACCTCCGTCCCAGTCTCAAATCTCTGGAAGACCGAAACAGGTTTCCCTCAAGAATTTCCCTKTATTTAGTGCCGTCCATCATTCCTTCAATTCTGACCAGTTTCTCAGTCCCTGCCGGTGAAAAACACCCCCACAGCATGATGCTACCACCACCATGCTTCACTGTGGGGATGGTGTTCTCGGGGTGATGAGAGGTGTTGGTTTGCGCCAGACATAGCATTTTCCTTGATGGCCAAAAAGCTCAATTTTAGTCTCATCTGACCAGTACATTCTTGGAGTACATTCTGGAGTACATTTTGGAGTACATTCTTCCATATGTTTGGGGAGTCTCCCACATGCCTTTTGGCGAACACCAAATGTGTTTGCTCATTTTTTTCTTTTAGCAATGGCTTTTTTCTGGACACTCTTCTGTAAAGCCCAGCTCTGTGGAGTGTACGGCTTAAAGTGGTCCTATGGACAGATACTCCAATCTCCRCTGTGGAGCTTTGCAGATCCTTCAGAGTTATCTTTGGTCTCTTTGTTGCCTCTCTGATTGATGCCCTTGCCTGGTCTGTGAGTTTTGGTGGGCGGCCCTCTCTTGGCAGATTTGTTGTGGTGCCATATTCTTTCCATTTTTTTATGATGGATTTAATGGTGCTCCGTGGGATGTTCAAAGTTTCTGATATTTTTTTATAACTCAACCCTGATCTGTACTTCTCCRTCAACTTTGTCCCTGATCTGTTTGGAGAGCTCCTTGGTCTTCATGGTGTCGCTTTCTTGGTGGTGCCCCTTGCTTAGTGGTGTTGCAGATTCTGGGGCCTTTCAGAACAGGTGTATACATACTGAGATCATGTGACACTTAGATTGCACAAAGGTGGACTTTATTTAATTAATTATGTGACTTCTGAAGGTAATTCGTTGCACCAGATCGTATTTAGGGGCTTCATAGCAAAAGGGGTGAATACATATGCACCGACCACTTTTCAGTTTTGTATTTTAACATTTTATAAATTTCACTTCACCAATTACATGAAATCCAAATAAAAATCTAATTAAATTACAGGTTGTAATGCAAAAAAAAAAGAAAAACACCAAGGGGTATGAATACTTTTGCAAGGCACTGTAGAGAATATGATGCTATTAGATTTATTTCAGTAGGCTTTATAGCGCCGTGGTGGGAATGAATCAGCATACTGTAGCACCATGTAAATTCTATYATGTCAACATGACCACACAGCAAAATTTTTCACCTTTCCCCCCAAAAAATATTTTTCTTTTGAATTACGTGCAGGAGAGAGAAAAGAGGGATGGCTCGCTAGAGAAGTGAAGGGCAGAGGAGTAGAGGCATAGCAAACCAGCTCTATGGTTACAGTCACTCCTCCACTAGGCTCCATCTTCCCCATCCTGTCTCCATCAGTTTCCTTAACAAACGCTTTAGAAATCAAAGGTCCCCCGGAAGGCACTGTGAATGTCAGGTCACTGATGATGACTAGGGAGCATTAGCGAGGTCGGGCACTGATGTTGGGCGATTAGGCCTGGCTCGCRGTTGGTGTTACAATTCATTACAAAGGTGCTTGATGGGGTTGAGGTCAGGGCTCTGTGCAGGCCAGTCAAGTTCTTCCAGACCGATCTCGACAAACAGTTTCTGTATGGACCTCGCTTTGTGCATGGGGGCATTGTMATGCTGAAAYAGGAAAGGGCCTTCCCCAAACTTTATGCTGTAACATTAAGATTTCCCTTCACTTGAACTAAGGGGCCTAATAAAAAACAGCCCCAGACCGATATTTCTCCTCCACCAAACTTTACAGTTGGCACTATGCATTTGGGCAGGTAGCATTCTCTTGGCATCTGCCAAACCCAGATTGGTCTGTCGGACTGCCAGATGGTGAAGCGTGATTCATCACTCCAGAGAAAGTGTTTCCACTGCTCCTGAGTCCAATGGCGGTAAGCTTTACACCCCTCCAACTGACACTTGGCAATGTGCATAGTGATTTTAGGCTTGTGTGCGGCTGTTCGGCCATTGAAACCCATTTCATGAAGCTCCCGACGGACAGTTATTGTGTTGACTTTGCTTCCAGAGATTCATTAGTGAGTGTAGCATCCGAGGACAGACAATTTTTACACTCTACAGTGCACCTGGAAAGTATTCTGACCCCTTGACTTTTTCCACATTTTGTTACATTACAGCCTTATTATAAAATCGATAAAATTATGTTTTCCCCTCAATCAATCTACACACAATCCCCATAATGATACAAAACAGAAATACCTGATTTACATATGTATTCAGACCCTTTGCTATGAAACTCGAATTTGAGCACAGGTGCATCAGGTGTTTCCATTGATCAGCCTTAAGATGTTTCTACCACTTGATTTCAGTCCAACTGTGGTAAATTCAACTGATTGGACATGATTTGGAAAGGCACTCATCTGTCTATATAAAGTCCCACAGTTGACAGTGCATGTCAGAGCAAAAATCAAGCCATGAGGTCGAAGGAATTGTCCGTTGAGCTCCGAGACAGGATTGTGTCGAGGCAGAGATCTGGGGAAGGGTACCAAAACATTTCTGCAGCATTAAAGGTCCTTAAAGGTTCAAGATTATATGGTCTGATTAAACCAAGAGTCACATCTGGAGGAAACCTGGCACCATCCCTATGGTGAAGCATGGTGGTGGCAGAATCATGCTGTGGGGATGTTTTTCAGCGGCAGGGACTAGGAGACTAGTCAGGATCGAGGGAAAGATGAACGGAGTAAAGTACAGAATGATCCTTGATGTGCTTAGAGAGTGCTCCAGAGTGCTTAGGCCCTCAGACTGGGGCGAAGGTTCACCTTCCAACAGGACAATGACCCTAAGCACAAGGCCAAGATAACGCAGGAGTGGCTTCGGGACAAGTCTCTGAATGTCCTTAAGTGGCCCAGCCAGAGTCCGGACTTGAACCCGATCAAACATCTCTGGAGAGACCTGAAAATAGCTGTGCAGCGACATTCCCTATCCAACCTGACAGAGCTTGACAGGAGCTACAGAGAAGAATGGGAGAAACTCCCTAAATACAGGTGTGMCAAGCTTGTAGTGTCATACCCAAGAACACTTGAGGCTGTAATCGTTGCTAAAGGTGCTTYAACAAAGTACTGAGTAAAGGGTCTAAATACTTATCTAAATGTGATATTTCAGTTTATTTTATTTTATACATTTGCAAAAAATCTAAACCTGTTTTTGCTTTGTCATTATGGGGATTATGGGATTATTATTATGGGGTGTGTAGATTGATGAGGGAAAAAATGACTAACCCATTTTAGAATAAGGCTGTAACGTAACAAAATGTGGAAAAAGTCAAGGGGTCTGAATACTTTCCGAATGCACTGTATGTGTTTCAGCACTCGGCGGTCCCGTTCTGTGAGCTTATGTAGCCTACCACTTTGCGGCTGAGCCGTTGATGCTCCTAGACGTTTCCACTTCCCAATAACAGCACTTACAGTTGACCTGGGTAGCTCTAGCAGGTCAGAAATTTGACGACCGACTTGTTGGAAACATGGCATCCTATGACCGTGCCACGTTCAAAGTCACTGAGCTCTTCAGCACGGCCATTCTACTGCCAATGTTTGTCTATGGAGATTGCATGGCTGTGTGCTCGATTTTATACACCTGTCAGCAACGGGTGTGGCTGAAATAGACAAATTCACTAATTTGAAGGGGTGTCCATGTAGTGTATGTCAGAAAGGAAGCAGTCACTCTTTCAAAGGCATTCAGTTGAGCACTGGAAAACACAACCATGACACACTTGAGACATTCATTTGACATTTGAATGCCTTTGCAGTCGTTCGGTGTGTTGCTTGCAATGTGAATGTAAAACAATGCACGTGTCACTTCAAATTACATGTACAGCATCTAGTGCTAATGTGAATTGTCATATTATGCTAATGTAAGAAGTGATTTTTTCAAGCTTGTACATGTATAAGTGTCATGCTCGTCTTCCTTGTGTTTGAAAATGGTTTCCAAGTGTTTAAAAATGGCACATTGGAAAACAACATTCAACCTCCAACATTCAACCTCCATCGATTCTACTGCTAAGCCTTCACAAATAGCAGCTGATCAGTTTAGCTATCGGACGTGATTTGTTGCCAACGGTCCAGGCCTAGAGGGCTGGGTAACATTTCCAAACGCCAGGCAACCAAATCATTTGCGGCCACTGACCTTTCTGTCCTGGTCATTGGCCTGTTTAATGCAACTCGATTACAGCCCCTAATGTCCCACAGAAAGCAGCTTGTACAGGCAGTGCCCACGAGGCATAGTGGGGGAGAAATGTTCTAATCTTTTCTTTAAAAAAAAATGTATACTATCCTCTCTTTCTGTGGTTGCTGCTGATTCTCTCTCTCTCTCTCTCTCTCTCTCTCTCTCTCTCTCTCTTCTCTCTCTCTCTCTCTCTCTCTCTCTCTCTCTCTCTCTCTCTCTCTCTCTCTCTCTTACACGTTACAACTGATGTTAACACTTTAAATCCATTGACACATCTTGATGAGAATACTTTTGTTGTTGTTGCTAAGACTATAGAAGTGATGTTCTTGTAATGAATCTAGAACTAATTTAACTTAAATAAATAAATARGAAACAAATAAATGATGTGAATGGGTACACTCAATACTGTTTGTCAGTTTTAGGCCCTTCCTTGTTTGTGTCATCAGAGGTTACCCACTGGGAACAGACGTCAATTCAACGTTGGTTCAACGTAATTTMATTTATATGACGTGGAAACAACGTTCATTCAACAAGTGCGTGCCCAATGGGTAGGTGGGTGGGTGATGCAAGAGTGACTCGATGTTGGCTTTGTGGAAAATTCCAGAAGTACAGACAAGGCTTACGGTCGGAACAAAACAACCTTATCAGTTAACAACCTTTGTCTTTGCAACTTATCGCAAACTCGTTGCTAGTAACTCACCGCAGTATACTGTGCTACACGGGGAGTCATGTAGGCTAACAAGGTTACTTCTGGTTACCCAGAGGATGTGATGAGTAACACTTGAGCAGCATCATAATCCGCCTCTCGTACGTTGACCTTTGACTGTTGGGCGCAAGTACCTTGGAGTGGCTGCAGAGCATCCTCCTCGTCCGCAAAACGAGAGCCCCATTTAATTAAGAAAGCAATCGACTTMTTAGTGACATTACTACGTTGATTATGTAACCCAACACTCATTCTTGATGGGATTTCGACTTTTCGTTGTTTTATTTTCATGGTTATTGATTTCCGTTGATCTCGGTCATAAGGTGGTGGTCTGATGAAGGGTGGWGTGTGATATCATGACATGGGCCAACTGTCCTAGCAAGTAGTTAGATTGACCCCCCAGTATGTATCTACTGTAAACATAACATATTCACAATAAATCACAAGATCCATAGTGTCTTCTAGTCAAAACTAACCTCATGGATGGGTTTCATAAATCAAATACCTTCTCACTCTTGAACCCTCATTTCCTCAGCCACAGTAAACCCCATTGAAAAGTTTGAAAGATTGGATACTGGAAATTGGACATTAACAAATCATGAGTTCATAAGTGACCAGAAGTTTTGAAGGTGGTTGGACTGTTCTAGTTCATCTCATGAACCTATAGTAACAACAAGTATCAGAACCCTTTCTGTACTAGTTATGATTTACAGATGTACAATCTTAATTTGAGCCAATTTGCTACTGCAGGAAAATAATYCTGTAGTAACAGGAAATGTTAAATATTATGTGAAATATAATTAATGGAAATGTTTTATAGGGGTTGACACATTTGTCGTCAGGGAAAATCAAATCTGGCATTTTTAAATGGAAACTACAAACTTCAGAAGCCAGCAACAAAAGMTGGATCAAATTAAGATCCTACATCTGTAAGATTATGACCTCCCTAGGTCATTGACGTCATCTTGAAATACAGTCAGCTTGTTTAGTCAATGACTGTGTACCATTGTGATGGCTGATACAACTCTTATGTTCACTCTCACCTTGACTCTGTAGTGCTCTCACATTGCACTTCTAGTAATAGTCAACACATTCAGCTCTGTGTGATTCCAGTGCACTGGTGAAATGACAGAGTGAATCTGGCTGTAAGTCAGTAAACAGTGCAATGACTCATGTTCTAGCATTAGCCATTCAGTGATGTTGACCTGACCATTGAGGCAAGACCTACTTACCGCTTAACAATTGAACTGCAAATTGCTTGCAAATGTCAAGTTCTTAGATAACCTTTAATGTTTAATTTAGTGTATAGTGTGGGTTTTCTGTTGGTGGGGAAAGCTTTGAACAAACAGCTTTGAACAAATCAATATATGCCTTTCCATTGAAATAACTGTAAGGCAGCAAGTGTGTGAATACTGTATATATTTACAGTTTAACGCACAGAGCGATTCAGCCAAGGTTTGAGTACAGAGACCTAGCTGTTTACCCAAGGTTGAAAYCTTAAATACAGAATGGACCAAATTATTATTGCTATCCTTCCGTCCTTTCCATCATTCCAGAAAATGAAGTGAGTCGTTTGCTGGTTTGGTATTAACGATGTATTATGTGCTATGACCTATTCATTGTATATTCTATTTTAACTTTATTTATAGCTGATTTCTTTGAGAACAGTGCCTCTAATTTGTTGAGACAAATGCCTTTCCCATATCAATTTGAGCAGTAATGTTCGAGCCTAAAATAACTTGTCTTTTACAGAAAAGGTGTAGATTTAAACACTAACAGACAAAAAGAAAACCAATGAAGGCTAAATGATTCCCGCTGTAACCATTTAAACCATCTATGTATATATTAAATCTGTCTTATGACAGTAGACCATGACGCAAATCCCAAATGGATGTTTTTAGCTGTATTATTAGGATTTATTCATATCTCATGTGTTTGAAGTAGGTGCTTAATTGACAAACCTTTTATTTTACAATTTGCATATACGAGAGGGTAAATGGGAGAAGGTAATGTACACGCTTACACAAACCCTTTTGTTTTCCCAGCGAGTAGTATTTTATAAAGCATGTTCAAAGATACACAGAGAAATTGCTTTTATCTGAGCGTAACGTGATTGCTGATGTGATGTTGGCCCACTCCTCCATACAGACCTTCTCCAGATCCTTCAGGTTTCGGGGCTGTCACTGGGCAATCCTAAGGAGCCACTCCTTAGTTGCCCTGGCTGTGTGTTTCGGGTCGTTGTCATGCTGGAAGACCCAGCCACGACCCATCTTCAATCTCTTACTGAGGGAAGGAGGTTGTGGCCAAGATCTTGCGATACATTGGCCCCATCCATCCTCCCCTCAATACGGTGCAGTCGTCCTGTCCCCTTTGCAGAAAAGCATCCCCAAAGAATGATGTTTCCACCTCCATGCTTCACGGTTGGGATGGTGTTCTTGGGGTTGTACTCATCCTTCTTCTTCCTCCAAACACGGCGAGTGGAGTTTAGACCAAAAAGCTATATTTTTGTCTCATCAGACCACATGACCTTCTCCCATTCCTCTTCTGGATCATCCAGATGGTCATTGGCAAACTTCAGACGGGCCTGGACATGCGCTGGCTTGAGCAGGGGGCCTTGCGTGCGCTGCGATTTTAATCCATGACGGCGTAGTGTGTTACTAATGGTTTCTTTGAGACTGTGGTCCCAGCTCTCTTCAGTCATTGACCAGTGTCCTGCCGTGTAGTTCTGGGCTGATCCCTCACCTCCTCAGTGATCATTGATGCCCCACGAGGTGAGATCTTGCATGGAGCCCCAGACCGGGGTGATTGACCGTCATCTTGAACTTCTTCATTTTCGAATAATTCGCGCCAACGGTTGTTGCCTCTCACCAAGCTGCTTGCCTATTGTCCTGTAGCCCATCCCAGCCTTGTGCAGGTCTACAATTTCACCCTGATGTCCTTAACAGCTCTCTGGTCTTGGCCATTGTGGAGAGGTTGGAGTCGGTTTGATTGAGTGTGTGGACAGGTGTCTTTTATTATAGGTAACGAGTTCAAAACAGGTGCAGTTAATACAGGTAATGAGTGGAGAACAGGAGGGCTTCTAAAGGAAAAACTAACAGGTCTGTGAGAGCCGGAATTGTTACTGGTTGGTAGGTGATCAAATACTTATGTCATGCAATAAAATGCAAATTAATTACTTAAAAATCATACAATGTGATTTTCTGGATTTTTGTTTAAGATTCCGTCTCTCACAGTTGAAAGTGTACCTATGATAAAAATTACAGACCTCTACATGCTTTGTAAGTAGGGAAACCGCAAATTCGGCAAGTGTATCAAATACTTGTTCTCCCACTGTACATACGACCTTACAAACTGTAATAGCACAATTCAAGAAGAGCCCTTCACCTCATTTCATTCTAAACTATACGGTTTGTCCAATGCCACGTAATGTAGATCCATTGGACAATATATATGATAAATGCACAGTTCTAATGAAAATATAAGTGGGAAAATGTACAGTGGGGAGAACAAGTATTTGATACACTGCCGATTTTGCAGGTTTTCCTACTTACAAAAGCATGTAGAGGTCTGTCATTTTTATCATAGGTACACTTCAACTGTGAGAAGACGGAATCTAAAACAAAAATCCAGAAAATCACATTGTATGATTTTTAAGTAATTAATTTGCATTTTATTGCATGACATAAGTATTTGATCACCTACCAACCGTAAGAATTCCGGCTCTCACAGACTGTTAGTTTTTCTTTAAGAAGCCCTCCTGTTCTCCACTCATTACCTGTATTAACGCACCTGTTTTGAACTCGTTACTGTAATAAAAGACACCTGTCACACACTCAATCAAACAGACTCCAACCTCTCCACAATGGCAAGCCAAGACAGAGAGCTGTGTAAGGACATCAGGGGATAAATTGTAGACCTGTACAAGGCTGGGATGGGCTACAGGACAATAGCCAAGCAGCTTGGTGAGAAGGCAACAACTGTTGGCACAATTATGAAAATGGAAAGAAGTTCAAGATGACGGTCAATCACCCTCGGTCTGGGGCTCCATGCAAGATCTCACCTCGTGGGCATCAATGATATGAGGAAGTGAGGGATCAGCCCAGAACTACACTGCAGGACCTGGTCAATGACCTGAAGAGAGCTGGGCCCACAGTCTCAAAGAAACCATAGTAACACACTACGCCGTCATGGATTAAAATCCTGCAGCGCACGCAAGGTCCCCCTGCTCAAGCCAGCGCATGTCCAGGCCCGTCTGAAGTTTGCCAATGACCATCTGGATGATCCAGAGGAGAAATGGGAGAAGGTCATGTGGTCTGATGAGACAAAAATAGAGCTTTTAGCTCTAAACTCCACTCGCCGTGTTTGGAGGAATAGAAGGATGAGTCAAACCCAAGACAACCATTCCAACCGTGAAGCATGGAGGTGGAACATCTTCTTTGGGGATGCTTTTCTGCAAAGGGGACAGGACGACTGCACCGTATTGAGGGAGGATGGATGGGGCCATGTATCGCGAGATCTTGACCAACAACCTCCTTCCCTCAGTAAGAGCTTGAAGATGGGTCGTGGCGGGTCTTCCAGCATGACAACGACCCGAACACACAGCCAGGGCAACTAAGGAGTGGCTCCGTAAGAAGCATCTCAAGGTCCTGGAGTGGCCTAGCCAGTCTCCAGACCTGAACCCAATAGAAAATCATTGGAGGGGCCCGAAAGTCCGTATTGCTCAGCGACAGCCCCGAAACCTGAAGGATCTGGAGAAGGTCTGTATGGAGGAGTGGGCCAAAAATCCTGCTGCAGGTGTGTGCAAACCTGGTCAAGAACTACAGGAAACGTATGATCTCTGTAATTGCAAACTAAGGTTTCTGTACCAAATATTCAGTTCTGCTTTTCTGATGTATCAAATACTTATGTCATGCAATAAAATGCAAATTAATTAATTAAAAATCATACAATGTGATTTTCTGGATTTTGTTTTAGATTCCTTCTCTCACAGTTGAAGTGTACCTATGATAAAATACAGACCTCTACATGCTTTGTAAGTAGGAAACCTGCAAAATTGTCATGTATCAAATACTTGTTCTCCCCACTGTAAGTCGGAAATAAGTATTTGGTGGTATACTGATGTATACTGAATAGCCATGGAATGGCTACCTCAATACCGTTGAAAATATTTCTTTGAAGTAAAAAAAAAGGTAAATTTGTAGCTACCTTTTTAAGCCTTGTGAGTCACTCACTGTTGTGCAGCACATGCCAGGTGATCTAGTTACAGTATGGAATTCACAACTAAATGTCTGCAGCTGGATTGTATTAGAACTATTAAAGCTAAAATGTGTTAAATGCTCAGCAGTTGTGAATTTAGTTTGCTAATTTAATGGTTAGCTTCTTGCAAAATTAAGCGTTCTATTGGTAGCAGCAGAGAATCCCCTTCTGGATAAAGTGCTTTGCTGTCTAATATTGTAAACTGTGAGGTCATTTTGAGATAATTATTAACTTTATAAGCGGGGATTGTCCCTCAAATAGTTGTGTCAGGAATTGTATAAAACGTTTGCAATGCGCTCGTGAGCATTTACGCTAGCATTACTGTTAGCGTTGCTAATCTTTGGTTACCAGAGGTCATGGGTTTGAATAGTGCCCCTTGTGTTCAGTGCCGGTTTTACCAAATTTCCCGGGATGGCACCAGGTTGCTATGACAATCTGGATACCGCCCAAGCCTAGAGGAAAATGGAAAGCAAAGACAAAGACATAAACACGATGGCATCTTTTTCTAATAATACACTACAAATAGAAAAGTATGTGTACACACCTTCAATGAGTTGATTCGGCTATATTCAGCACAACCCATTGCAGGCAGGTGTATTCAATCGGGCACGCAGCCATGCAATCTCCATAGACAAACTATGGCAGTAGAATAGCATTATTGAAGAGCTCAGAGACTTTCAACATGGCACCATCATAGGATGCCACCTTTCCAACAATTCAGTTTGTCAAATTTCTGCTAGAGCTGCCCCGGTCAACTGTAAGTGCTGTTATTGTGAAGTGGAAACATCTAGGAGCAACAACGGCTCAGGCACAAAGTGGCGGGACACACAAGCTCACAGAATGGACTACCAAATTCCAAATTGGCTGTGGAAGCAACGTCAAGCACAAGAACTGTTCACGGGAGCTTCATGAAATGGGTTTCCGTTGCCAAAGATCCACAAGCCTAAGATCACCATATGCAATGCCAAGTGACGGCTGGAGTGGTGTAAAGCTCACGCCATTGGACCTGGAGCAGTAGAAACATGTTTTTCTAGAGTGCTGAATCACACTTCACCATCTGGCAGTCTGACGGACAAATCTGGGTTTGGCGGATGCCAGGAGAACAACTACCTGCCCAAATGCTATAGTGCCAACTGTAAAGTTTGGTGGAGGAGGAATAATGGTCTGGGGCTGTTTTTCATGGTTAGGCTAGGCCCTTTAGTTGCAGTGGAGGGAATCTTAACGTCTCACGTACAATGACGTTCTAGATGATTCGTGGCTTCCAACTTTGTGGCAACAGTTTGGGGAAGGCCTTTCTTAATGACCCCCCCCCCCTCGGTATGACAATGCTCCCGTGCACAAAGCGAGGTCCATACAGAAATGGTTTGTCGAGATCGTTGTGGAAGAACTTGACTGGCCTGCACAAAGCCCTGACCTCAACCCCATCGAACACCTTTGGGATGAATTGGAACGCTGACTGCGAGCCAGGCCTAATCGCCCAACATCAGTGCCCGACCTCACTAATGCTCTTGTGGCTGAATGGAAGCATGTCTCCATAGCAGTGTTCCAAAATCTAGTGGAAAGCCTTCCCAGAAGAGTGGAGGCTGTTATAGCAGCAAAGGGGGAACCTACTCCATATTAATGTCCATGATTTTGGAGTGAGATGTTCAAGGAGCAGGTCTCCACATACTTTTGGTCATTTTCTGATACAATTATTGATATGCTGCAATGAGCATATGTGATGATGCTACGAAACAGACTAATGTGCTGCTTGAAGGAAATATGGAATTTCATATTTGGGATGATGGGACCGTGTCTGTATTTGCTCAGTAAGTGAGTTCTGCTTCTGTCTTTTTGTTTGCCATAACCACATCCGATGTCATCGTTATGATCTGTCTGCACTGTTCTGACAGGTGTCACGTCATATACTCTCCAGGAACAGGAACAATGGCTCATAACATTTTTATTAGTGGTGTGATGCACTTCARTAAAAACATTTAAGTACTACTTAAGTCGTTTTTTGGGGTATCTGTAGATAACTTGGACTATTTCTATTTTTGACTACTTTGGCTACATTCCAAAAGAAAATAGTGTACTTTTTACTCAATACATTTTCCCTGACACCCAAAAGTACTACATTTCGAATGCTTAGCAGGACAGGAAAATGGTCCAATTCACAGTTATCAAGAGCACATCTCTGGTCATCTCTATTGCCTTTCATCTGACAGACTCACTAAACACAAATGCTTAATTTGTAAATGATGTCTGAGTGTTGGAGTGTTCCCCTGGCTATCTGTAAATGAAATAAACAAGAAAATGGCGCCGTCTGATTTGCTTAATATAAAGAATGTGAAATGATTTATACTTTTACTCAAGTAATATTTTACTGGGTGACTTTCACTTTTACTTGTGTCATTTTCTATTAAGGTATCTTTACTTTTTCTCAAATACGACAATTGGGTACTTTTTCCACCACTGAAGGTTACGACAGCAGTTATTATACGTTTATGATTCAAGTCTGAATATTCACGTTGTCACGGATCCCTCCGGAACTGTCATTACGCACACCTAGTCCCTATTCCCATTGATTAGTAATTGTATAAGTGTGCCCTTTGTTCACCAGTGTCCTGTCGATTATTGTTACAATGTCCGTTGGTGTGTGTGAGTTGCTGTGTGTTTTGGCTTTCGTGCCATGGTGGATTGCGCAGATGATTACGGKTCTCGTCCCGTGTGTTAATCATTGTGCGCGTGTGTTATTCATTCGAGGTACTTCTCGCTCTTTTGTTTTGGGATTCTACCCTGTGTTTTCTTACATGTTTGTTTGGTCTTCGTCCCCGTGCCTTTACACGGCACGCCATAATTTGGGTTTATTAAAAAACACTATTACGCATTCCTGCACCTGTCTCCCGAATCATTCATACCAGCATGACAGAATAATCGACCATTAAGGGAGACAGCAGAAATGGCCCCTCCGACGACGCTGCAACTGGTCCATCCGGCGCCGCCACAACTGGTCCGTCCGGCGCCACTGCTACTGGTCTGTCCGATGCCGCCGCAACTTCGGCAGCGGCAACTGGCCCGTCCGACAACGACGCAACTTCGGCAGCTGCATCGGGTCCTGATCGACCTGCACTGCGTTCCTGTGATCGTCCTCGAGGCCGGTGTCGTTAGCTCATCAGGGGGTACTGGCCTGGTTTAGATCTTATCTGTCGGAAAGATATCAGTTTGTCTCTGTGAATGGTTTGTCCTCAAGGTTCCGTTTTAGGACCACTATTGTTTTCACTATATATTTTACCTCTTGGGGATGTCATTCGAAAACATAATGTTAACTTTCACATGCGGATGACACACAGCTGTACATTTCAATGAAACATGGTGAAGCCCCAAAATTGCCCTCGCTAGAAGCCTGTGTTTCAGACATAAGGAAGTGGATGGCTGAAAACGTTCTACTTTTAAACTTCGCCGACAAAACAGAGATGCTTGTTCTAGGTCCCAAGAAACAAAGAGATCTTCGGTTAAATCTGACAATTAATCTTGATGGTTGTAAAGTCGTCTCAAATAAAACTGTGAAGGACCTTGGCGTTACTCTGGACCCTGATCTCTCTTTTGACGAACATATCAAGACTGTTTCAAGGACAGCTTTTTTCCATCTACGTAACATTGCAAAAATCCGAAATTTTCTGTCCAAAAATGATGCAGAAAAATGTATCCATGCTTTTGTTACTTCTAGGTTAGACTACTGCAATGCTCTACTTTCCGGCTCCCGGATAAAGGACTAAATAAACTTCAGTTAGTGCTAATACGGCTGCTAGAATCGTGACTAGAACCAAGAATTTGATCATATTACTCCAGTGCTAGCCTCCCTACTGTCACGATCGTCAACGGGACTGAGAGAGGACCAAGGCGCAGCGCGTGGAAAGTACATCTTCTTTTATTTTAAAGAAGGAAAAAACAAAACAACAAACAGAACAGACGACCGTGAAGCTATACAAAAATCAGTGCTGACACAAAACACTTCGACATAGACAATTCCCACAAACAGCTAAAGCCTATGGTTGCCTTAAATATGGCTCCCAATCAGAGACAACAATAACCAGCTGTCTCTAATTGAGACCCAATTCAGGCAACCATAGACTTTCCTAGATACCTACACTCAACCATAGACACAGCTAGACTACTATACTAAACATAAACCCAACTACTCTAATAAAACCCCTAAACCTTACAACCACCCTAGACACTACAAAAAACACATACATTCCCATGTCACACCCTGACCTAACTAAAATAATTAAGAAAACAAAGAATACTAAGGCCAGGGCGTGACATAACCCCCCCTTAAGGTGCGAACTCCGGGCGCACCAGCACATAGTCTAGGGGAGGGTCTGGGTGGGCGTCCTTCCACGGCGGCGGCTTCGGCACTGGTCGTTGTCCCCACCCCACCATAGTCACTACCCGCTTTCTTAACCCCACTGGAATAAGGGGCAGCACCGGACTAAGAGGCAGCACCGGACTAAGGGCAGCACCTGACTAAGGGCAGTACCGGACTAAGGGGCAGCACCAGGATAAGGGGCAGCACCTGACTAAGGGCAGTACCGGACTAAGGGCAGCACCAGGATAAGGGACAGCACCAGGATAAGGGGCAGTACCAGGATAAGGGGCAGCACCAGGATAAGGGGCAGCCCCAGGATAAGGGGCAGCTCCGGACTGAGGTACGGCAGCTCCGGACTGAAGGCAGCACCGGACTGAATGGCGGATCCTGGCTGGCTGGCTCTGGCGGATCCTGGCTGGCTGGCGGATCCTGGCTGGCCGGCTCTGGCGGATCCTGGCTGGACGGCTCTGGCGGATCCTGGCTGGACGGCTCTGGCGGATCCTGGCTGGACGGCTCATGGCTGGCTGACGGATCTGGCTGCTCATGGCTGGCTGACGGATCTGGCTGCTCATGGCTGGCTGACGGATCTGGCTGCTCATGGCTGGCTGACGGATCTGGCTGCTCATGGCTGGCTGACGGATCTGGCTGCTCATGGCTGGCTGACGGATCTGGCTGCTCATGGCTGGCTGACGGATCTGGCTGCTCCTGGCTGGCTGGCGGCTCTGGCAGATCCTGTCTGGTTGGCGGCTCTGGCAGATCCTGTCTGGTTGGCGGCTCTGGCAGATCCTGCCTGGTTGGCGGCTCTGGCAGATCCTGTCTGGTTGGCGGCTCTGGCAGATCCTGTCTGGTTGGCGGTCTGGCAGATCCTGTCTGGTTGGCGGCTCTGGCAGATCCTGTCTGGTTGGCGGCTCTGGCAGATCCTGTCTGACGAATGGCTCTAGCGGCTCCTGACTGACTAACGGCTCTGACGGCTCGGGACAGACGGGCGGCTCTAATGGCTCGGGACAGACGGATGGCTCAGACGGCACTGGGCAGACGGATGGCTCAGATGGCGCTGGGGAGACGGATGGCTCAGATGGCGCTGGGGAGACGGATGGCTCAGATGGCACTGGGAGACGGATGGCTCAGATGGCGCTGGGAGGACGGATGGCTCAGATGGCACTGGGCAGACGGATGGCTCTGGCCGGATGAGCGCCACTGTAGCCTGGTGCGTGGTGCCGGAACTGGAGGCACCGGGCTAAGGACACGCACCTTCAGGCTAGTGCGGGGAGAAGGAACAGGGCATACCGGACCCTGGAGACGCACATTAGGCCTAGTGCGTGGTGCCGGAACTGGTGGTACCGAGCTGGGGTTACGCATCTCAGGGCTAGTGCGGGGAGAAGGAACAGGGCATACTGGACCCTGGGACGCACATTAGGCCTAGTGCGTGGTGCCGGAACTGGTGGTACCGGGCTGGGGACACGCATCTCAGGGCTAGTGCGGGGAGCAGCAACAGGACGCACAGGACTCTGGAACACACAGGAAGCTTGGTGCGTGGTACCGGACTGGAGACACGCACCATAGGGCTAGTACGTGGAGGAGGAACAGGGCACACTGGACTCTCGAGGCGCACTATAGGCCTGGTGCGGTGGTACCGGTACTGGTGGTACCAGGCTGAGGGCACGGACCTCAGGAAGAGTGTGGGAAGAAGGAACAGTGCGTACAGGGCTCAGGAGACGCACAGGAGGCTTCCCAACCTTACCTGGTTGTATGCTCCCCATATCAACATCTCTCTCTCTTCGCTCTCCTCCAATAACACCAACAACTCCTCAAATGTCTCATAATCTCCCATCCTTTCACTTTCCTCCAATCTGTCCAATACTCCTCCACATTCTCAGACTCATACCTTCGTTTAGCCAACTGCTCCTGATGGTAAGCACGGGGAACTGGCTCAATTCTCCCACTTGACCCAGCACCCTCCCCGTGTGCCCTCCCCCAAGAAATTTTTGGGGTAGCCTCTCGGGCTTCCAGCCACTCTGCCTTGATTTACGCTGCTTGGTCCCATGTTGGTGGGGAATTCTGTCACGATCGTCAACGGGACTGAGAGAGGACCAAGGCGCACGCGTGGAAAGTACATCTTCTTTATTTTTTAAAGAAGGAAAAAACAAAACAACAAACAGAACAGACGACCGTGAAGCTATACAAAAATCAGTGCTGACACAAAACACTTCGACATAGACAATTCCCCACAAACAGCTAAAGCCTATGGTTGCCTTAAATATGGCTCCCAATCAGAGACAACAATAACCAGCTGTCTCTAATTGAGACCCAATTCAGGCAACCATAGACTTTCCTAGATACCTACACTCAACCATAGACACAGCTAGACTACTATACTAAACATAAACCCAACTACTCTAATAAACCCCCTAAACCTTACAACCACCCTAGACACTACAAAAAACACATACATTCCCCATGTCACACCCTGACCTAACTAAAATAATTAAGAAAACAAAGAATACTAAGCCAGGGCGTGACACCTACACTGGCTTCCTGTTAAGGCAAGGGCTGATTTCAAGGTTTTACTGTTAACCTACAAACGTTACATGGGCTTGCTCCTACCTATCTTTCCGAGTTAGTCCTGCCGTACATACCTACACGTACGCTACAGTCACAAGACGCAGGCCTCCTAATTGTCCCTAGAATTTCTAAGCAAACAGCTGGAGGCAGAGCTTTCTCCTATAGATCTCCATTTTTATGGAATGGTCTGCCTACCCATGTGAGAGACGCAGACTCGGTCTCAACCTTTAAGTCTTTATTGAAGACTCATCTCTTCAGTAGGTCCTATGATTGAGTTGAGTCTGGCCCAGGAGTGTGAAGGTGACAAGGAAAGGCTCTGGAGCAACGAACCGCCCTTGCTGTCTCTGCCTGGCCGGTTCCCCTCTCTCCACTGGGATTCTCTGCCTCTTACCCTATTACAGGGGCTGAGTCACTGGCTTACTGGTGCTCTTTCATGCCGTCCCTAGGAGGGTTGCGTCACTTGAGTGGGTTGAGTCACTGACGTGATCTTCTGTCTGGGTTGCGCCCCCCCTTGGCTTGTGCCGTTGGCGGAGATCTTTGTGGGCTATACTCGGCCTTGTCTCAGGATGGTAAGTTGGTGGTTGAAGATATCCCTCTAGTGGTGTGGGGGCTGTGCCTTTGCAAAGTGGGTGGGGTTATATCCTTCCTGTTTGGCCCTGTCCGGGGGTATCATCGGATGGGGCCACAGTGTCTCCTGACCCCTCCTGTCTCAGCCTCCAGTATTTATGCTGCATTAGTTTATGTGTCGGGGGGCTAGGGTCAGTTTGTTATATCTGGAGTACTTCTGTCTTATCCGGTGTTCTGTGTGAATTTAAGTATGCTCTCTCCAATTCTGTGGGCTGTCGATTATTCTGTGGGCTGTCGATTATTCCATTGGGCTGTCGATTATTGTTCCAATGTCCATTGGTCGTGTGAGTACCTGTGCTATGTTGTTTGGCTTTCGTGCCACGTATATTGTGCAGATAATTACGGGTCTCGTCCCAGTGATAATCATTGTGCAATTGTGTATTTATTCGMGGTACTCCTTGCTCTTTTGTTTGGGTTTCTACTCTGTGTTTTATATACGTGTTTGTTTGGTCTTCGTCCCTTCGTCCCCTTCGTCCTTTACACGGCACGCCATAATTTGGGTATAATTTTAAAAACTAGTACGCATTCCTGCACCTGTCCCCCGACCCGTCATACCAGCGTGACACACGTTGTAAGTCAATGAAGGAGGAAGTTTACAGAAATCTCACTACCTGTCTTGACAATCAGAGATGTCTGAACAGTGAACACCTGGCAAATATCCACACTTTTCAGATAGAGACCTTATAGTGGTTTCCGGTCTGCTAAGAAAATGGAAAATGCAATAACCACAGACTTCCTCGCTGCCCTGATACAGGCCTGATAATGGGTTTAACGGGGGACGGAATCGATACGCCTGTCCCCACTCTCTGCCATGGTTCCGTCGGCTGGAGAGCTCACATAGAAAAGCAAAGAGGACCAGTGACATCACTGATGGAGAGGAAGAGAAATGGTTCACTCCTCCAGACAGATTTGACTCATATTTGAAGATGTATTCTGTTGAAAGCCCAGTGCAGTAGTCAAACATTTTATTTTTTATGTGTTTTATATATATATATCCACACTGAGGTTGGAACAATACTGTGAAATTGTGAAATTTATGATGATGTCCTTTTAGTGTAAGAACTGTTTGAAAAGACCAGCTGAAATTTCTGGCTGTTTTGGTGGGATGGAGTTTTTGGCCTTCCATGGTGACATCCCCATGCGGTAAATTAGTTAATAGGCCAATAAAAGAAAGTTCCAAACCTCTCTACCAATAACAGCTAACTTTCCGTTTTCCCCTCCCCAGTCAGACCACTCCCAAAGAGTCCTATCAAAATTCTTGCTTGAGATATTGCCCTTTGTTAAGAAGCAATTAAATATCATGTTAACAATGCATACAAAATGACCAAATCCTGCCTGTAGAAACAGTGTTTCATAACATCCTCCAAATTCACTTCAGTTTTTGTCAAGTGTCCTCTGGGCCAGCTCACTCTAGCACTCCTCTCAGACTGGCCAAACGCCAAGTTTCTCTCTCCTCTGCCTCATTGTGGGTGAAGAGGTTACATACAACACAATCAAATAACCTCTGCATTTACTTGGAAATATTCTGAAATACGCATCGCTCTTCCCAGGAAGTGTAGTATCAGCAATCATATCAAGTTTTAAAGTTATTGAGCAAAAATAGGATTGGTCATACATTATATTGTGACTTGCCTAGTTAAATAAAGGTTAAAAAATATATAAATATATTGTAAGTACAAGAATGTATGCCCTTGTCCTCAGCAAAGCAGTTGAATAACACTCWCCTACGTTAGTAATGAAAGAGTTTGGATACCTTTTAGAACCATACACGAAGTGTAGCAAGAGCCCTAAGGGGTTATTCCAAACACTTCACAATGGCAGAAAACAAACAGAAAGCTGCTGGGAAACTCCAGGAAAGAATTCAAGAACAAACAACATATTTAATATGGAAAACAGAAACAAAAAGGTCACTTTGACAAATTAGTTTGTGCCGAGCAAATAAAAGCTTGTTATGTAATGTTCTGAAAGTCCCTATGTGATGTTCCATGCAACAGTATAGGCACAATTGGAAATTATTAAAAAACATGAGCTGGCGCACACCCAGAAAAATGAGTTTGTGTGTAGGTGCTGACTAACGGCGAATAAACTATAAATATAAAGAAAGTAGCACACTCCATATATAAACTCCCAGCAATTTAATGGGTATTTACCAACGTTTCGGCATCAGTGTACCTTCCTCAGGTCACCCAAATTATTGAAATTAAATTACAAGACGATTTTCTATTGTATTTTTTAAAATTGAGGTAAATGTCACACTTACTTGAAAACCGGCAAACAATGAACAATTAAAAATGGTGCTACGTGACATTCAACGCTTAAAAGGCACACGTAACGACTTAATTGTACATGTTACATGAAGGTTGGACCACATAATAACAGTCTGTGGGTGGGGGAAGAAAAGATATGGCTCCTCATCTCTACAACTTCCTTTTCTTTTTGTGTGAACAGAAGTCCAGGCCAGGCTGTGATTTACTCATGCTTTCAGTCTTGAATGCAACATGTACAGTTGAAGTCGGAAGTTTACATACACTTAGGTTGGAGTCATCAAAACTTGTTTTTCAACCACTCAACAAATTTCTTGTTAACAAACTATAGTTTTGGAAAGTCTTTTAGGACATCTACTTTGTGCATGACACAAGTAATTTTTCAAACAATTGTTTACAGACAGATTATTTAACTTATAATTCACTGTATACCCACAATTCCAGTGGATCAGACGTTTACATACACTAAGTTGACTGTGCCTTTAAACAGCTTGGAAAATTCCAGAAAATTATGTCATGGCTTTAGAAGCTTCTGATGGGCTAATTGACATCATTTGAGTCAATTGGAGGTGTACCTGTGGATGTATTTCAAGGCCTCCCTTCAAACTCAGTGCCTCTTTGCTTGACATCATGGGAAAATCTAAATAAATCAGCCAAGACCTCAGAAAAAAAGTTGTAGACCTCCACAAGTCTGGTTCATCCTTGGGAGCAATTTCCAAACACTTGAAGGTACCACGTTCATCTGTACAAACAATAGTATACGCAAGTAATAAACACCATGGGACCACACAGCGTCATACCTCTCAGGAAGGAGATGCATTCTGTCTCTAGAGATTAACGTACTTTGGTGCGAAAAGTGCGAATCAATCCAGAACAACAGCAAAGGACCTTGTGAAGATGCTGGAGGAAACAGGTACAGAAGTATCTATATCCACAGTAAAACGAGTCCTATATTGACATAACCTGAAAGGCCCTCAGCAAGGAAGAAGCCACTGCTCCAAACCGGCATAAAAAAGCCAGACTATGGTTTGCAACTGCACATGGGGACAAAGATCGTATTTTTGGAGAAATATCCTCTGGTCTGATGAAACAAAAATAGAACTGTTTGCCATAATGACCATCGTTATGTTGGAAGAAAAAGGGGGAGCTTGCATTCCAAAGAACACCATCCCACCCGTGAAGCACGGGGGTGGCAGCATCTGTTGTGGGGGTGCTTTGCTGCAGGAGGGACTGTGCACTTCACAATAGATGGCATCATGAGGAAGCAAAATTATGTGGATAATTGAAGCAAAATCTCAAAGACATCAGTCCGGAGTTAAAACTTGTCGCAAATGGGTCTTCCAAATGGACAATGACCCCAAGCATACTTCCAAAGTTGTGGCAAAATGGCTTAAGGACAACAAAGTCAAGGTATTGGAGTGGCCATCACAAAGCCCTGACCTCAATCCTATAGAAATCTTGTGAGCAGAACTGAAAAAACGGTGTGCGAGCAAGGAGGCCTACAAACCTGACTCCGTTACACCACCTCTGTCAGGAGGAATGGACCAAAACTTCCCCAACTTATGTGGGAAGCTTGTGGAAGGCTACCCGAAACGTTTGACCCAAGTTAAACCAATTTAAAGGCAATGCTACAAAATACTAATTGAGTGTATGCAAACTTCTGACCTACTGGGAATGTGATGAAAGAAATAAAAGCTTAAATAAATCATTCTCTCTACCATTATTCTGATTATTTCACATTCTTAAAATAAAGTGGTGATCCTAACTGACCTAAGACAGGGGATTTTTACTAGGATTAAATGTCAGGAATTGTGAAAAACTGAGTTTAAATGTATTTGGCTAAGGTGTATGTAAACTTCCAACTTCAACAGTATATTGTGTATTGTTTGTCTTAGTTCTGCAACAAGGTAAAATATCTGGATGGAACATGCACGCATGTACTGTAAACACACAATGCGTACACATGTTGGCACGCATTCACGCACACACACAGATAACATAGGAGGGGAGAAGGTAGCCTAGCGGTTAAGAACGTTGGTCAGTAACCGAAAGGTGACCGGTTCGAGTCCCTGAGCCGACTAGGTAAAAAATGTCCTTGTGCCCTTGAGCAAGGCACTTAACCCTGACTGCTCCTCTAAGTTGCTCTGGATAAGAGTGTCTGGTAAAATGCATATGTGGGAGAAGAGATAGCACCATCTTTGTTGTCATGTCTTGGGGGGTGACAGTTGATATGGACACTGTTATAGCTATAATGATACAAGCTGTTATAGCTATAGTCATACAAGCTGTTATAGCTATAGTCGTACAAGCTGTTATAGCTATAGTCGTACAAGCTGTTATAGCTATAGTCATAAAAGCGGTCAAACTCTGAAAAAGAGGAATGTTGGGGATTGATCTAGTCATAGTGGGTGGCAGGTAGCCTAGCAGCAAGAACGTTGGGCCAGTAACCGAAAGATAGCTGGTCACTGGTTTAAATCAAATCAAATGTATTTATATAGCCCTTCTTACATCAGCTTATATCTCAAAGTGCTATACAGAAACCCAGCCTAAAACCCCAAACAGCAAGCAATGCAGGTGTAGAAGCACGGTGGCAAGGAAAAACTCCCTAGAAAGGCCAAAACCTAGGAAGAAACCTAGAGAGGAACCAGGCTATGAGGGGTGGCCAGTCCTCTTCTGGCTGTGCCGGGTGGAGATTATAACAGAACATGGCCAAGATGTTCAAATGTTCATAAATGACCAGCATGGTCAAATAATAATAATCACAGTAGTTGTCGAGGGTGCAGCATGTCAGCACCTCAGGAGTAAATGTCAGTTGGCTTTTCATAGCCGATCATTAAGAGTATCTCTACCGCTCCTGCTGTCTCTAGAGAGTTGAAAACAGCAGGTCTGGGACAGGTAGCACGTCCGGTGAACAGGTCAGGGTTCCATAGCCGCAGGCAGAACAGTTGAAACTGGAGCAGCAGCACGGCCAGGTGGACTGGGGACAGCAAGGAGTTATCATTCCAGGTAGTCCTAAATACCCGATCCGACAGGGTGAAAAATCTATCGATTTGCACTTGAGCAAGGCACTTAACCCTAATTTGCACCGGGGCGCTGTACTATTATGACTGACCCTGTAAAACAACACATTTCACTGCCCCTATCTGGTGTGTGACAATAAAAAAWAWATATATATTAGTGCTCCAGCTAAAACTGAACTGACTAGTCCTATATTAAATATAATCCGACCTTTAGCTGGACAGTTGAACCAAGTCATTAGTCAAGGAACATTAATAGCAGTGCCTGTCTTCTAATGATTTTCCATGAACTTTTAGGGAAAATGTCAAGAATATGCCATCCCATAATTGTTAAGCCTTTTAACTGCAAAAATTGCAGCTAATAATTATTGAATGTGCTATTAGTGGGTGCTAAGTAACTACACAATATAACAATTTCTCAGAATATGCATTATATCGCAAACCTCCGTATCTAAATGACTTAATTTCAATTCAGACTGATCTTTGCCTTTGATCTCTCACGTCTCATCTTTCTCCTCACTCCTTTTTCACTCACTCCAGCTTTCTGTCACGCTCTATGACACACAATGTGAGCTTTGCCCATTTGCCCACCAAAAATCACATTTCTTTCTTGACAGCTAAATTGTTTTACTTCAAAGCCCAGCACATAAAGAATACATTTTTGCAATGTATTCCCAATGGAGCTGACTTTCCTATCGCTTTYGGTTGAACAAATCTGCCGACTATGAAAATATGCATTAGTGTCATTAACTGATTTGAACAGCACTGTGCAATTCTAAGTTGCTTAGATTTAACTCACATAGTGACAATAGGTGGTACAGCGGCATTCATTTAAAATGCGGCTTTCAATTTATTTAAGAAGAGACTTCAATAAGCTTTCCTTTGCCTTAAAATATACTACTTATAATGTAAAATGTATATCTTCGAATTAACAGGAAACTAGTTTTGACAAGAAGTTTACCACAGATTGATTCCAGATGAATGCAATTTTTACTGTAGAAACTGTAGTTGGGCCATTATCAAATCCATCCACTGTAACACAAAGCATATTGCCTTTTGGCACATCATTATTTGCTCTTGAATAAAAAGGCTGAAAGGTCATCAGTTTCCAATCTCACTGGGTAAATAATGACCAAGTCTCATACTATCTAGTAGTTTCTAAATGGACATGTTACATTAGAATGGGCATCACTGCTGAACAAGTAAATGAGCTATATGTGCTTTAAATGGGGTTAARGTTAGGGTTAGGTATTTACATCTCATTTGTGGTTTACTACTGTCATCTCCAGCTTGTCCAGATAGCCTAGTAACAACTGTAAAAGTAATGACTGTGAAGTCCCATGTGTGCGCTCAAGGTAACAACCACACGGTCCTTACGGTGCAGTCTGGGATATGTATGAATGACCCTTAACCTCCCACTGACCCTAACTATCCCTCAACGGTCCTCCCAGGGGGGCATAACAGCGACAGTGATCAGGTGCCTCCACTTCCACAATCCAACGCTCTGGGCTTGCATAACAACAACTCATAAAGACAAGAAAGGAGATCACAGAAATTGTGAGCAATAGCAAAAAGCTAAGGAATGGAGAAAACAATAAAGGATAAATTGAATACACTTTGCCCCGGGGAGATGATGTTATGCGTGGAGATTACTGATGTCCAAGGAAACCTACTTGGGTCTAAATTAGTCCGCCTGACTCTATGTGAATACTAACGGGTAGTTGTAGATCCAGAGTTGAGAACTGCCTGGACAAGTTACACTGCATTACCTGCCAATTGGAGGAGTAGTGTCATGGATGTTAATTAGGAGAAGTGGACATCTTAATTTAGATTTTAATTAGATGACAAGGTCTTATTGTGGGATCTATTAGCTGTTACAGATGGGTTCAATTCCTTGTTATCTGTGAGAAGGGAGTACTATTCAGAGGTCATTGTGTGAATATTCATCTTCAAATGTTTTTCTCAATAATAAAGGGGAAAGATTCGTTTTTTTTATGGTGAGTAGATCAAAAGGCATGATAGAATTGTATCATATGGGCACAGCTTGATTATTGAAGGTGTCACATGGGATGACGCTGGAGAGACGAAGCAGGTACGGGGGAGTCAAACATTTAGTAAAGAACGGACATGGAACGAGACAAGAACAGCGTCAGCAAACTAGTAATACAAACAAAAAACAATTAATGCAGAAGCGGGAGAGCAGACGTGACAAAAGGTAAACTGTGTTATTCCTTAACTGAGGTCTTGGTAGCAAGGATGAATTCTGAGGTAGAGGTTCACAGGCTGTATTTTGGGAAACATTATGGGGGAAAAGCAAGTATGTTGGCCAACTGTCTGAGGACTTACTTCCCATAGAAACAGATTTAGAGGTGGCCAGGCTAATGCAAGAAGCTGCACCACACGTGTCATTAGTCCAGTTTAAAATCCCCAAATTTTCTTATGTTATCTATATTTCAACCTTCCTCAGACTTTACTATAGTTCTTCAACATGGCTTTTATTGTTAATGGAGAGTGTGTGAAGCCCTGCACTGGGAGCTTAAATGTGTCTGCCACGTCAAATTTTCTCTCAGAAAGTGCTCCGAAAGGACAGACATCGAGGTTACAAAGATGGTGAGAAACTTTCTCTTGGCGATGAAAAATCCCTTTGCATTGAAACAATTGCTACCTTTACCATTCTGTTACAAGCCTCTCACCTCTGGCGTTTCAATTTGCCCAGTCCAGCTGTCACTGTTCTGGAAGTAACTTGAATTTGGAGACAAAGATTGAGGGGGGAAAAATAGCAACTACACGGAGGAGAAATGAGACATTCAGGTAAAGGTTTGAGAGCTTTTTCTTTGATATAAGAAAAAGAATGCAGCCTATCTATTATAAACAAGAAAAGCATTGACCATACAGTATGCTACAGTTTATTTAAAAAATGTTATTCAAATAACTTTTCAGTGCTGTAAACTCGGGTCTACTCTGTACTCATGGTCTTTCTAGCTTTCACTCTAATTCAGCGTTTCAACATTCCGCCGACTTCTTGTGAGCATTTTCATTGATATTTCCACATTTCTACAGCGGCTGTCTTTTCAAGGATCAGTGAGGTAGCATGGACGTTCGACAAGTTCTGGGCCTGCTACCAGGTTAGGTTGGTCAAGGCTGCTGCCTCCCATGGCATGCTCTTCCTCTTTCCTTCAACGTTATTTATTTGGGGTTTGGATTACTTCCTAATGTAATTCCTAAATTACCTGTTCTCTTTCTCGCTTTCATAAGAGAGATTGCTCACAGCTCGAGTTTTCCTCTCAAGTTTAGGTTTAAGCGATGAAGCATGATTGTGAATGGTTTTCCTCCTGACTTTTTCTTTATTGAACTTTCCTCCTTTCCAATTTAAATGTAACATCCATGCTACCCAGGAGCACTCGACCTGATTTACGTAGTGCTGAAAATAAGATAAAATGCATGAGAGGCTAGTTCTCCTAAAAAATGTGATAGCCGTTGCAGGCAGGGATAGTTGATTGAATTTCGCAGGTGGTTTTKAAAAGGGATATAGAGACGGAGGGATAGCTTTGAGTTGGCATTTATTTCAAAGATTTCCACTCGGTTTTAAAGATGCCTTTATTCAACAGACATTTTAAATAATTTACCGAAGTGATTCAGGTGATGTTGTGTCATTACTCACAAGGGCGGGTAGAGTCAGCATTAGGATTCAAACTTGTGGCCCTGTGGTCACCAATCTGATCCTTTCATCAACAGTTACTGTTCCATGCTGCTGGCTCTGAAACCCCAGGGGGCCTGTTCAGGAGGTTGCAATGACATAGAACATTCAGATAGAAATGCATTGTGTAGAATATTCAAAATATTTTAAAAGTTCTAAATGTTTCAGCTCATTGAACATATCCCAGGTTGTGAGATCTCATAGGTTCTCACATCACCCTTTGTCATTGATCTACCATCATGACTTTGCCATGCTGCTCTATRGGCTATGATGGAAAGATAGCCTATTCTGGGGATCTTTAACATTGAATCAACCTCAAATAGGAGACCAAAATGTTAGCAGACAGTCTTGATTCCTGTGCTGAGCCTGGCCTTTTGGTGGCTTGACATTTATGGCCAGTTCTGATGGCTGAACGAGAGGAGGTACCGTACCCTCTCATGTGCTTCCTGCCTAGGCCCTGTTCCCCTCTCCCTTTCAATTAAGGATGGTTATGTCCTGAGGGCTGACCCAGAAAAGGCTAGGAGCCTAACCAACATATTGTGTGGCCTTATAAAGGTCATGTGAACTTGGAATTCATGGCCTTTTTGTAGACAGATAACTTCCTTTACATTTTTAAGGCTACATATTGAATATGACTGTTCAAGCACGGTGATCAACCAAGTAAACTAAGCACTAATCATTTTGTGAGATAGCTGCTACAACAAAGATATGATTTGTGAAAGATGATCGATAATCATAGTGAGTAGAGAGACTACAATTAGACGTCTTAGAATATGCTGTTTGAAATTACTTATGGTCCTTGGCAACAAAATAAGCCAGTTGTCATTGTTGTAGTCTCTTGTATGTGATGAGTGTATTTTGAAAAGTTACTTGGAGCGCCCTCAAAGCCTGCTTGAACCTGTTGCCATGGAAATGTATTGGCACAGTTGTAAAGAAAGAACAGTTCATTTGGAGCTTCAGAGAACTCTTCTTTCATGTCCTTATGTCAAACAGTATAAAACGTTTTTGTGAATCAGGTTACGGGTGACCGCTACTGTATGACTAGAATTCATCCATCCCCATTCCTCAAATTAACCTCTTTCTTTAGCTTGAGAGGAATTTAGCCAGCAAAGATGTTAGTCAAATATCCAGTTTATTCCAGTTTGTCTAAGTTTCCCATCTCTGCAATAGCCAGGGATGCACTGAAAGTGAAGTACTGGTAGCTGCAATAGAGATAAATGCTACTTGGAGGAGATATGAAGTTCAATTGATTCACATTCATGACAGAATGGTTGTTGTTGCCGTCTTGTTTCCCTGTTGTTTCTTGTTACATTCCAGTCATTACCCTGTTATGTCAGCAATGTAAACTGAAGTGCTACCATATTGGTATTATTCCAGACACAAAYCTCTTTTGAATTGCTTGCGGGGTTAACTTGTTTATCACAAAGGCAGTCCATTAAAGTAAGTAAAGTCCTCACAGCTACAACTTTGCCATTGACGATATTGGTTGGATGTATTGAATATAGTTCACTGGCGTAACACAGTTACTCTGTTTTAAAATCACCATTGTCCTCATGGTGAAATCCCTGAGCAGTGTCCTTCCTCTCCAGCAACTGAGTTAGGAAGGACACCTGTATCTTTATAGTGACTGGGTGTATTGATACACCATCCAAAGCCTAATTAATAACTTCACCATGCTCAAAGGGATATTCAGTATCTACAATTCTTTACACATCTACGAATCGGTGCCCTTCTTTGCGAGGCATTGAAAAACCTCCCTGGTCTTTTTTGTTGAATCTGTGCTTGAAATTCACTACTCGATTGAGTGACCTTTCAGATAATTGTATGTGTGAGGTACAGAGATGGAATAGTTATTAAAAAAGAATGGTAACCACTATTAWTAAACACGGAATGAGTCGATGTAACCTATTATGTGATTTGTTAAGCACATTTTTACTCCTGATCGTATTTAGGCTTGCCGTAACAAAGGGATTGAATACTTACTGACTCAAGATATTTCAGCTTTACATTTCTTATGAATTTTTAAGATTTTCCACAAACAAAATTCCACTTTGACATTATGGGATATTGTGTGTAGATCAGTGACACAAAATCTCAATTGAATGAATTTTGAATTCAGGCTGTAACACGACACCATTTGGAAAAAGTAAAGGGATGTCAATACTTTCTGAAAGCTATATATATATACACTGTATATATATATACAGTATATATACAGCTATATACAGTATTTAGCTGCTATTTATAAACTTAAAAAGAAAATTACACATCAACTACCCTAACAATGACAAAAAAATCAGTCTGCTTGAGGATACATTTAGCCACTATTTATTGTTGAACTAATCAGGTTTTGTCTGGCTAATAGCCTACACAAATGGGATGTAATCAAGGGTAAATTAAATTCAACTTGAGAGACTCCCCTGGTCATCTGAAGTCCTCCTGAGACATTGTTCAGTATATGTCCATTGTGCTGCACACAATTTAAATGTAGTTTTGGCCAAGTTATACCAGAGATAAGGGACTGTTGATATTGYAACCACACAACTCAAATATCGGTTCACATCGCAAACTGCTTTTTTAGTTTGTGCCCAGCTTCCCTGATGTTGCTATGGCATTCAAGCTGTTTTCAACCATCCTTTTAACAGTCACTTCTACGGAGAGATCGTTTTCTAAACTAAAACTCATAAAGAACTACCTAAGAATGAATCATTGGGCTTTCGGTCTGATATGGTGCTTTTGAACACCTGAGTAAGCTCCACTCATTGCATCAATGACAGGCGCATGGGCCCTCAGAGCTCGTGGGCCCCCCAGACTTCTGTGGGCTGCAGGGGTGTCCAGTATGCCAGTAATATAGTTAGGTGTGCCGGTTAACCCAGAACTACAATCTTGCGTAATTTGGTCAGCTACTCGATTAGGTTCTGGAAGAAGCGTGTTACCAAAGTCTCCACCCTCGCTATGGGAAATCTTCATCCGTCGAAGCGAAGCACGTTAAGCACCGCCTTCGCCCAATCCTGACACGTCCAAATAACCAGTAACTCGGAAGTACTGATGTACGTTAAAAACGCATCCCATAGCATGCCGACAGATCTACTGTTCCAGTTATGCTTAGGTAGTCTGTCCACGAGAGATTAGATATTGTCCAATCCTGTAAATGAAGACAGATAGGCCCTTACAGGGTATACTGTATATTGCTGCCTGCTTCTATTCAGAAAGAGCAATGTTCCATCTTCACAGAAGCCTTAGTCACTAACACCAGTAAACATTTTGGGATATCACCCAATCACTCTTCCTTTTACCATCCAGTTTACACAGATTTCCTCCTGCTCCCTTGACTTTACTGGCTGATATGTGACAGTCATTTCTTAGCCTCTAGTGCTTGTTGATATGATCACAAATAAATGTGATTCACAACAGAACTCTCTGACCTCAATCGGAGCCAATTAAAATACCCTTTAAAACCCAATATACACTTGTAATTTATTAATGACACCATAGCAATGAAACTCTAATTTAGCTCCAGCCTGCTGCCGACAAAGGTGCGACATTACTAATGCAGGCGCCAGGCAACCCAACTCTAAGATCTATTAACCTTCACTTTCCCAGTGTTTCATTATTATCTGCGTGAGATATTGTCACGGGGAACTCAATTTGAGAAGCGAAGCTACTGGGTTTCAAGAGGGGGTGATAGGACCATGTTTGTTTTAGCCCGTCTGGCTGGTCGGCTGGCACACACACCATGCAGAGTCAGCCTCTCGCTCGCCGAAGTGATTCTGACTCACCCAGATAAGGATAGAGTTGGGAGAGCGCCATGATTCATTATTTCATTTTCACATGGCGCGAGACGCATCATTTGTGCAAATGAAGGGGGAAGACGGTCTGATGTATGGCATAGCTGGGTTGCGTTTGTCTCGCTGAACTGATAAATGCAGATACAAAAGGTCTATTGTGTTTAGATGGACTTCTGTTTGAGTCATTGGGAAAGCCACAATGGCATGATGTGAGGACTCTATACTTCTCCTTTTATTCTGAAAATTCGGCCATTTCATTGAGTCACTGGACCGAGGTAGACCTGGAAGTCGAGGTAGTACAAATACATCTGGCTAAGCAGCTAAACAAAAACAAACAGACTTTTGCCAACTCCTACCCCCTCAGTTTCAAAACAAGTGCAGGCCCAGAGGCAGCCCTTTTGACCGAATTATAAATGCAGCTTTAACGTCAAAGTCACTCATCTCGTGATGATAACACAATGCAAATGTTTATCCCTCAATCATGCAACACATGTTATTCACTCCTGCACCATATGGAATACTGTATGATGCAATACTATGTTTATTTCATTTTTATTATTGAGAAACCAATCAAGTACTGTAGGTTGAATAGAAGCTATATGYAACTCCTGTTGAAGGATTGAGTAGAAGCAAGTCCCCTTTAAATCCTGTCTTGTTGTATACCTGTCAATCACAGTCAAATCTACTATCCATATTGTTACTACACAGAAAAGCAGGATTATGTTGGACCACAATATGATCAGTTAATAGAATATTGTAAGCACTACATGTCCAAAGTAATTTTATCATGTGGCCCCGAAATATTTGTTGATTATAGATTGTGTTTGTCTTAAAAGCTTCCAAGTCATAGTGGACTTGTTTGTGGCTTCAGTGTGAATTTGGGGGAGAATGTGGTAAGAGCAGATAACCTGCACCGTTTCCTGAGAGCAGAGAACCTGCACCGTTTCCTGAGAGCAGATAACCTGCACCGTTTCCTGAGAGCAGAGAACCTGCATCGTTTCCTGAGAGCAGATAACCTGCACCGTTTCCTGAGAGCAGAGAACCTGCACCGTTTCCTGAGAGCAGAGAACCTGCATCGTTTCCTGAGAGCAGAGAACCTGCATCGTTTCCTGAGAGCAGAGAACCTGCATCGTTTCCTGAGCCTCAGAGAACAAGACAAACAAACTGAAGGTCATGAGCTGTTTAGAGATGAGTCCAACAAACAGCCTGATGTTGTTCTCAACCAGCGTTTAGCCAAATATTCACTTGGCATGGAGGATGCAACAAATTTCACTTTCAAGCCAGATATCATAGGACTGGATACACTTTGGTCTCCTCATCATCTTGGCCTCCTCATCATCTTTGTCGCTGTCATCACCACCACCACCACCATCCACTTCCCAGCATGTTGATCCTATTCTCTACACATCATCCTCATCACACTCCTCATCCTCCTCACTACCACCATCATCCACTTCCCAGCATGTTGATCCTATTCTCTACACATCATCCTCATCACCATCCTCTTCATCATCACCACCCCCACCCCCACCAAAATCAGTTCATGAGATCACTGGGATCTCCGCAAGATCCACTCAGGCAAGCGTGAGCCATCTGGCAAAAAAATCAAATAGCACACACGACACAATCTTCCCAAAGATGATCACAGTCATCGCATAAGTCTCTAATTTTCATTAGAGCAATTTCATTCCCACTGACATGGGGGATAAGTGCTGTGGTGTAGAAGCCATCTGCCTACGCTGGTCCTAGGTCAGCTCTGCAGGGGTAGTGAGGCAGAAGACTCTCTGTACTGTCGTCTTCAGTTTAGGTCTGGAATGGAGTCGATCTGGAACACCATGTTCTTTAAACACAATACAAAGTGGTTGACCTCTAGAATCTTCATCTCAGTCAGTGGCAAGATTATCCTGTTCTTGGGTTCTCTTCAACCCTTTACTTGTATCCCTTATGGGATTTTGATATCGTGAACAATGGATGTCATTTATTAAAAATGTATGAAAAACTAAGCATTTGTATTGAAAGTTTTATCACAGAAAAATGACTTACCCCCATGTGGTTTTTGGGTCTGGACTGATCCAGGCAGGTAGATGGATGAGAATGTGCATAGGTTCATGTTAAGTCAAGGACGATCCATGTTGTAATATTTGCTTCTTTATCTTGAAACTAAACAACATCTCTTGACGTTTTTGCAGCTAAGCCATCGTCCCCGGAGATGCAATGTTCTGATAATTTTCAGTGCATTTTGCATAAGTAGCGTTTCTTGAGCATACTAAGCAGAAAGATAAGGCCTTTGAGAGCTGTAAACTCATGTACTTCATCAAAGCATTTCTTAGACATCAAGGTTTTTCCGCTGGGAATCCGTCCAACCCCCACCTGACTTTGCAGGATGTCACTGTCCTAGCTGGCGTAAACAGGTGGCATTCTGAGTAACATAACCTTCCGAGCTTTGTAAAACAGCTGATTATTAACCTTAGAACCTTCTTAGAACTTTCTTAAAAGTGTCTCATGAAGCAATCTGGCATGCAGTCCTTCAGTCCTTCATGTGTTTAGTTAATTGTTCAACCATTCGTTTATTTATTAATTCGTTCTTTCATCTTGTTGCTGTATATCCATTATCTTTGATTTCATGTTTCTTTTATGTTGTTACTCATTTATTCACCTGATTATTTACTTCCGGGSCTTGGGTTGAGGTGAGGACCACTCCTGATGCCATTTATTGGGAAGATCGGTGAGAAGACGTTAAGAAGAGTGACGTCTGTTTAATGGGAGATATTAGATGAGTAATGTTGTCCTTTCCCCCCAAAAAAATTTGTAAAAACTTCTCCAGACCACGAACAAGCCGTCAAATCAAAAATCTTCACAAATGCTGACCGACTACCAGTCTTCGACACCACCCTCTCCCTTTAATCCCTTTAAAGCAGCCGCCTGCCTCCTAGCCACGGCCAGCAACCCTTCAATGGTGTTTGTTGTCGTCTCCTTTACTGCCGGTGCTAATTCCCTCCAATTTGTTCTCTCTCGCTCGTCCTCAGGTTGAGTGCATCGTTATTCTCTTTGATTTTAATTGCTTATTGCTTCATGAAGACAGCTATACCCTCGACACCTTTGCGGTTCCCTGCTGAGCTTGGTTAAAGACGACTGACATTAATGTTTCAGAAGGTCATGACAGCATGGCAGACGCAGCATATGGCTCGCATCCCTCTGAAAAAAAGTGTGCCTGATCAATTATTCATCATGGCGTCTTGTTTATAATTTCTCACCTGACACAAAATAAGTAGCTAAAGCCAACTTAATATCACTCATGTCACCGTAATCAATAAGGTACAGTGCCTTCAGAAAGAATTTACACCCCTTGACTTTTTTCACATTTTGTGTTACAGCCTGAATTTAAAATTGATTACATTTAGATTTTGTGTCAGGGATTTACACACAATACCCCGTCATGTCAAAGTTTAATTATGTTTTTAGAATTTTTTACAAATTTATAAAAAATTCTAAGCTGAAATGTCTTGAGTCAATAAGTATTCAACCCCTTTCTTATGGAAAGCCTAAATAACTTAAATAATACTTTTCAAGGATTCACTCTGTGTGCAATAATAGTGTTTAACGTGATTTTTTGTTGTTGTACCTCACACTTACAATTATCTGTAAGTTCCCTCAGTCGAGCAGTGAATTTCAAGCACAGATTCAACCACAGTGAGGTTTTCCAATGCCTCGCAAAGAAGGGCATCTATTGGTAATTGGGTAAAGAAAAAGCAGACATTGAATATCACTTTGAGCATGGGGAAGTTATTAATTACACTTTGGATGATGAATCAATACACCCAGTCACTACAAAGATTAAGGCGTTCTTACTAACTCAGTTGACGGAGAGGAAGGAAACCTCTCAGGGATTTCAGGCCAATGGTGATTAAACCAGTTAGAGTTTAATGGCTGTGATATGAGAAAACTGAGTATGGATCAACAACATTGTAGTTAATCCACAATACTAACAGAGTGAAAGAAGGAAGCCTGTACAGAATAAAAATATTCCAAAACATGCATCCTGTTTGCAACAAGGCACTTTAGTAATACTGCAACAAATACATTATGGCAAAGAAATGAACTTTTTGTCCTGAATACAAATCATCATGTTTGGGGCAAATCCACCACAACACATCACTGAGTACCACTCTTCATATTTTCAATTATGTTGGTGGCTGCATCATGTTCTGGGTATGCGTTTCATCTGCAAGGGCTAGGGATTTTTTTTATAAATAGAAAAGGAACAGTGCTAAGCACAGGCAAAGTCCTAGAGGAAAAACTGGTTGAGTCTGCTTTCCTTACAGACACTGTGAGACAAATCCACCTTTCAGCAAGACAATAACCTAAAATGCAAGGCCAAATATACACTGSAGCAGTGGTGACTTTAGCATGTAAATCTTTGTGGGGCAAAAAAAAACAATTGTGGGATGCATGCCAGCAAAGCCACTACATAACACAACACTAAACATTATATTAATTGCACTACAATGGTGACAAATGGTTCCCACAAACTGTTAGGGCCTACATAAAGCTGTCCCAACAGCAGAGTCCCAACACCTTACCACTGCTACACCTGGCTATCAGCGGAGCCTTGTCTGGCAGCGAAACAGTTMATTCAGCCTCATTTACTGCCTTTAAAAAAACATAGCTGATATGGCTGACTTGCTTAAACAAATGTGGTTTCAACTGACAATTGAGATGTACAAACTAAAGTGTGGCATAAGGGGACGACAAACGGATAAGAGGCAATCTGTAATTTCAATTAAGACATTAATGAGCCAGCTAGGACGGACGTAGCCATAACTATTTGTTCAGCACTTTTGAAATGTAAAGCAACAGAATTCAGAATATGGGCCGTTCATAGTGTTCTCCCTGTACACCAAGTCAGAAACGTAGGATAACTGAAGGGGGAATATAAGCAGACAATGAAAGCTCTTACAATATTCAATGATTACATTTCTCAAAAATAGGTTATAGGCTACATGTGCACCACCAAGTGAGAGCAGTAAGCGAAATTAAGAGGTGAAAATAGACCAATTTATTAGGGTGAGGCACATTGCCAACTAACAGCTTACTACACAACATACACTTAGTATTATTTTCTTATATTACATCATTTATGCAGTAGCATACAATACATTTTTGGACTCACCTTGTTGTGCTGTGCTCACTTCAACAGGAAGGTGGCGCGACGGTTCTTCATTGGCAAACTTGTCATCAAACTTTGTCATCAAAGTCTGTCATTCTCTGGATTTATGGTGCTTTCAAGACAACTGGGAACTCGGAAGAAAAAAAAGGTTGAATCATGATGACATCAGTGATCTTCAGGTCGTAGCTCTAGAAAGAGGCCGGGGTGCCCTATTTACAATTCCGAGTTGGATGACTTTTCAAAATGTATTTTCCCAAGTTCCCAGTTGTCTTGAACTCACTAAAGTCAAATTTTGCAGTTCCGTGTTAACAGTTGTTTTGAGCACGGCACAAGTCATGCTTCATTGACAGCATGGCCAATGTTGAATGTGTATAATTTTAAAATAGGAAAAGAGACCCTTAATCTTAGACTTGTGACCACACAGCCACTCCACTGAATAGCAGGCTAATGATTGATTTGCAATGGTTGCAGTTAGCCACTGACTCCTTCCAAACCACTCATGGTTGAATTTGCGATTTCCAACTTGTTGTGTAATGTTTATGTCTAATGGCCGATAAGCACCGATACGTTTTATCTATAATTTATTTTCACTATTTCTCTTTAAAAGGATTAAAAAGGATTTGCCAGTAGATTGTCGACTTGATTCATGATGATGACTGCTAGCTAAGATTTCCAATCAAAGCTACTGTAGATATAACGTAATTTGATGTAATTTTATCTGTGGCCAATGACCTTGAGCCTTTTTGGATGGGCACTTCTAATGTAACTCTATGGCAGCACCCAAGGGCTTAAATTTTCTATCTCTGCCCTTAGACTTGGCGGTGACGTAGTGTCCCCATGAGTGACAGAACACTGAGTCAAACACGATGCAACGCCCCGTATTTTCTGCTGCCTTGCCCCACCACCACAGAAAGCACTGAGCTAGGTTGAAACACCTGCATTTTGGAGCTGCCTTACTCAAGAAAACAAAAAAGACACCATGTTTGTATACGGCTTTATTAACTCAGTGATAGATATACATATATATATACAGTTGAAGTCGGAGGTTTACATACACTTAGGTTGGAGTCATCAAAACTTGTTTTTCAACAACTCCACAAATGTGTTGTTAACAAACTATAGTTTTGGCAAGTTGGTGAGGACATCTACTTTGTGCATGACAAGTCATTTTTCCTACAATTGTTTACAGACAGATTATTTCACTTATAATTCACTGTATCTCAATTCCAGTGTGTCAGAAGTTTACATACACTAAGTTGACTGTGCCTTTAAACAGCTTGGAAAATTCCAGAAAACTATGTTATGGCTTTAGAAGCTTCTTATAGGCTAATTGACATAATTTGAGTCAATTGGAGGTGTACCTGTGGATGTATTTCAAGGCCTACCTTCAAACTCATTGCCTCTTTGTTTGGCATCATGGGAAAATCAAAAGAAATCAGCCCAAGACTCAGAAAACTAATTTTAGACCTCCACAAGTCTGGTTCATCCTTGGGAGCAAATTCCAAATGCCTGAAGGTACCACGTTCATATGCACAAACAATAGTACGCAAGTATAAACACCATGGGACCACGCAGCCGTCTTACCGCTCAGGAAGGAGACGCTGGAGGAAACTAGGTAACAAAAGTATCTATATCCACAGTAATACGAGTCCTATATTGACATAACCTGAAAGGCCGCTCAGCAAGGAAGAAGCCACTGCTCCAAAACCGCCATAAAAAAAGCCAGACTACTGTTTGCAACTGCACATGGGGATAAAGATCGCACTTTTTGGATAAATATCCTCTGGTCTGATGAAACAAAAATAGAACTGTTTGGCCATAATGACCATTGTTATGTTTGGAGGAAAAAGGGGGACGTTTGCAAGCTAAAGAACACGATCCCAACTGTGAAGCACAGGGGTGGCAGCATCATTTGTTGTGGGGTGCTTTGCTGCAGGAGGGTCTGGTGCACTTCACAAATAGATGGCTTCATGAGCAAGCAAAATTATGTGGATTTATTGAAGCAACATCTCGAGACATCAGTCCGGAATTTAAAAGTTTGGTCGCAAATGGGTCTTCCAAATCGACAAATGACCACAAGCATACTTCCAAAGTTGTGGCAAAATGGCTTAAGGAACAACAAAGTCAAGGTATTGGAGTGGCCCACAAAGCCCTGACCTAATCCTATAGAAAAAAGCGCGTGCGAGCAAGGAGGCCTACAAACCGGACTAGTTACGCAACCTCTGTCAGGAGCAATGGGCCAAATTTCACCCAACTTATTGTGAGAAGCTTTTGGAAGGCTACCCGAAACATTTGACTCAAGTTAAACAATTTAAAGGTAATGCTACAAATACTAATTGAGTGTATGTGTCACGTTCTGACCTTAGTTCCTTTTTTATGTCTTTATTTTAGTTTGGTCAGAGTGTGAGTTGGGGTGGGCATTCTATGTTGTTTTTCTATGTTTTGTTCTATGGTTATATTTCTATGTGTTTGGCCTAGTATGGTTCCCAATCAGAGGCAGGTGTCAGTCGTTGTCTCTGATTGGGAGCCATATTTAGGTAGCCTGTTTTCCTTTGTGTTTTGTGGGTGGTTGTTTTCCTGTGTCTGTGTTTTCACCATACGGGACTGTTTCGTTTTCGGTTTGTATCATTCACGTTGTTATTTTTGTATTCTTAGTGTCCAGTTATTAAATTGAATATGGACACTTACCACGCTGCGCTTTGGTTCTCAACTCATTCCAACGACAAGCGTTACAGTATGTAAACTTCTGACCCACTGGGAATGTGATGAAAGATATAAAAGCTGAAATAAATCATTCTCTCTACTATTATTCTGACATTTCACATTCTTAAAATAAAGTGGTGATCCTAACTGACCTAAGACAAGGAATTTTTACTACGATTAAATTTCAGGAATTGTGAAAAACTGAGTTTAAATGTATTTTGCTAAGGTGTATGTAAATTTCCAACTTTAACTGTATGTATATACTTTTCATATTCGCCCCGTCATTCAGGGCAGGTTTCTTACCAAAACGACATAGAATGTTTTTGAGTGGACTAGTTGCAGTTTGTWCTTAAATCAAATTTATTCAAATCAAATTTATTTATATAGCCCTTCTTACATCAGCTGATATATCAAAGTGCTGTACAGAAACCCAGCCTAAAACCCCAAACAGCAAGCAATGMAGGTGTAGAAGCACGGTGGCTAGGAAAAACTCCCTAGAAAGGCCAAAACCTAGGAAGAAACCAAGAGAGGAACCAGGCTATAAGGGGTGGCCAGTCCTCTTCTGGCTGTGCCGGGTGGAGATAACAGAACATGGCCAGATGTTCAAATGTTCATAAATGACCAGCATGGTCAAATAATAGTAATCACAGTGAACAGGTCAGGGTTCCATAGCTGCAGGCAGAACAGTTGAAACTGGAGCAGCAGCACGGCCAGGTGGACTGGGGACAACAAGGAGTCATCATGCCAGCTAGTCCTGAGGCATKGTCCTAGGGCACAGGTCCTCAGAGAGAGAGAAAGAAAGAGAGAGAGAAATAGAGAATTAGAGAGAGCATACTTAAATTCACACAGGACACCGGATAAGACAGGAGAAATACTCCAGAAAATATATACTCTTGTAAATATATGGAAAGACTTAAATGGCTGTCTAGCAATGATCAACAACCAACTTGACAGAGCTTGAAGAATCTTTAAAAGAATAATGCSCAAATATTGTTTGCAAAGCTCTTAGAGTCTTACCCAGAAAGATGCAGCTGCCAAAAGTGATTCTAACATTAAGAGGGTTGAATACTTATCTCATCAAGAAACATTCGTTTTTTTATTTTCCATTAACAAATTGCTTCCACTTTCCACAGAGTATTTGTGTAGATCATTTATAMAAATTGTAAATTAAATCCATTTTAAGCCCACTTTGTAACGCAACAAACTGTAGAAAAAGTCAACGGTGTGCCTTCTGAAGTTACTGTATGTCCATGACTGTTGGAACAAGGCCAGAAATACTCAAGTCATTGGAGTTGTTCAAAACAATTTCAAAACTTTCTCAATTATCCATGGGTGTCATGAGTGTGTACCGGAGCTGAACATACTGTATGTATCACTCATTGGAGGTAGATTTGGCACTCTGACTCTGAACATACTGTATGTATCACTCATTGGAGGTAGATTTGGCAC
>NC_036840.1:31649631-31699556 GCF_002910315.2 Salvelinus sp. IW2-2015
ATTTGGCACTCTGACTCTGAACATACTGTATGTATCACTCATTGGAGGTAGATTTGGCACTCTGACTCTGAACATACTGTATGTATCACTCATTGAAGGTTTATTTGGCACTCTGACATATGTTCAACTTTACACGTAGTGAGCTACCGATGAACTATGAACGAATTGTGTGAAACAGCATTGGATACAGAATGTACAGAACCGGCTGTAAGCAGTTTTGCCAAATATGTTTAAGTGAGAATCGCAATTGGCTCCTTGATTTGTTGCTAGATTATGTTTTGCCATTGCTGCTATGATGTCACTGCACAAATTTACCTTGCTGCGGCATGCGGTCCCCGATGTAACATTTTTGCCCCCCTTTCCCGACGCACACTGCCTCTGCCTGTGTGCGCACCGCTGCTGTGACTTCTGTTGCACTAACATAATGTAGCAGGTGTAAAAGAAACGCCTGAGCAGTGTTTCATTCTTTCTGGTCCTGGTAACTGTGCACACATACAGGTAACTGCCAAAATAATGGAAACACTTAAGTAATTGAGGGATACAAAGTTTATTGAAAGCAGGTGCTTCCACTCAGGTGTGGTTCCTGAGTTAATTAAGCAATTAACATCTCATCATGCTTAAAGTCATGTATAAAAATGCTGGGCAGGTCACTATTTTGGCTACCATGGCTATAGGATGACAATGCCCCCATCCAGAGGGCACGAGTGGTCACTGAATGGTTTGATGAGCATGAAAATGATGTGAACCATATGCCATGGCCGTCTTATAGGAGATTCTGGAGTGGCGCCTGAGACAGTGTTTTCCACCACCATCAACAAAATACCAAATTATGGAATTTCTCGTGGAAGAATGGTGTTGCATCCCTCTGATAGAGTTCCAGAAACTTGTAGAATCTATGTCAAGGTTCATTGAAGCTTTTCTGGCTCGTGTTGGCCCAACGCCCTATTAAGACACTTTATGTTGGTGTTTCCTTTATTTTGGCAGCTACCTGTATGTCCCGAGGGCCTGTGAACCCAACTCATTACCTTATCAAACATGTTATACATACATCATTGGGGCGGCAGGGTAGCCTAGTGGTTAGAGCGTTAGACTAGCAACCGAAAGGTTGCAAGTTTGTAATCCCCGAGCTGACAAGGTACAAATCTGTCGTTCTGCTCCTGAACAGGCAGTTAACCCACTGTTCCTAGGCCGTCATTGAAAATAACTGACTTGCCTAGTTAAGTAAAGGTAAAATAAAAAATAATTATTAAATACATACATCATTACCCCACTACAGTGGCGCCGGAATAGGACAAACTGTATCCTTTTATATTTAGTTGAATAAAAAAAATAAACACATGAAAGGAAGAGATGTTAGCTGCATGCTCAGTCACTTGAATCACAGCAGTGCTGGAAAAACAGATGCACCAAGTGAATCAAAGCTTAACCAACTTGAACTGATCTACTTCAAAACAGAGGAAATGGAGAGCGTATATAGCTATTCAGCTATTGAGACGCATGAATCAAAACACCCAGGAGAGCTTTGTCTCTCCGATGAAATCTGTTCACATCCAATTTGTATTTTAATATATGTGATGGAGATTTACCATCTCAAAGGACCAGTGTTGCCTCAATACCCTTGCCTTGCTACCCAAACTCCTTGCACCGGCCAAATGCAAAGCCACGCCCAGGACATTAGTTTCTTCTCCGCAATGAGTCTGGATCTGAGTACCTCCCCAACGATTTCTGGAATGCAAACACATTCTAACCATTCTGATTGGTCCCAGAAACGGATGGGTTCTACCAGAACACGTGGGTAAAGCTGCGTATTGAAAATGCATCATTGGCTTTGATACTCTGATTGGTTAGAGATTGTCCAATCGCTGATGACTTTGTTTTGTACAACACCCATCATTTTGATGTCACCACAAACGACTTCAATGATGGCAGTCTCAGACTGAAGTCTGTAGTGAACATACAGCAGCGGAAGAAGTCAGTTTGAGTCGTCAGGCAATCAATACCGTGTTTTACAATACATATCAAGTAGACAGTAGTTAATACTTAATAGAACATTATGGACTCAGTTCTTTGTTGTTACTCGCCAAATAAGAAAAACTAAATTAAATCATTGATTTAATACTGTGTATACTATAAGATTCTCAATCTCTACAGTGCTTTATATGATCATACACTACACTGTTGTGATGATCATTCTATTGGCATGTACACCCTTCAGTGAACCAATAGGATGTGAAACTAAGTAAATATAAGGGCTACCTGCCTGAACAAGCAAACTTAAATCCGTTTTACCTCATTTCTACCAGCATGTCACATGTGCAACCAGAGGGGGAAAAAACTCTAGACCACCTTTACTCCACACATAGTGTAACGGCTTTCTTCCTGGGATGAAGGAGAGGACCAAAATGCAGCGCAGTTAGTGTTCAACATGTTTAATTTAACGAACTGTGAAMACTTACAACAATACAAAACAACAAACGTGAAAACCGAGACAGTCCTATCTGGTGCAGAACACAAACACAGAGACAGGAAACAACCACCCACAATCCCCAACACAAAACAAGCCACCTATATATGATTCTCAATCAGGGACAACGATTGACAGCTGAGTCTGATTGAGAACCATATTAGGCTGAACACAGAAACAGACAAACTAGACACACAACATAGAATGCCCACCCCAACTCACGCCCTGACCMTACTAAACAAATACAAAAACAAGGGAAAACAGGTCAGGAACGTGACACACAGAGACACATACAAAGCTCTCCCTCGCCCTCCATTTGGTAAATCTGGCCATCATTCTATCCTCCTGATTCCTGCTTGCAAGCAAAAACTAAAGCGGGAAGTACCAGTGACTCGCTCAATACGGAAGTGGTCAGATGACGTGGATGCTACGCTACAGGACTGTTTTGCTAGCAGAGACTGGAATATGTTCCCGGATTCATTCAATTGCATTGAGGAGTATACCACCTCAGTCATCGGCTTCATCAATAAGTGCATCGACGATGTCATCCWCACAGTGACCGTACGTACATATCCCAACCAGAAGCCATGGATTACAGGCAACATCCACATYGAGCTAAAGGCAAGAGCTGCCACTTTCAAGGAGCGGGACAATAATCCAGACGCTTGAAGACGAACCATCAAACAGGCAAAGCGTCAATACAGGATTAAGATTGAATCGTACTACACCGGCTCTGACACTCATCGGATGTGGCAGGACTTGAAAACTATTACGGACTACAAAGTGAATTCCAGCCACGAGCTGCCCAGTGACGCGAGCCTTCCAGATGAGCTAAATGCCTTTTATGCTCGCGTCGAGGCAACAACACTGAAGTATGCATGAGAGCACTATCATGGTCCAAACTATCATGGTCCAAACACACCAAGACAGTCGTGAAGAGGGCACCTCAGGAGACTGAAAAGATTTGGCATGAGTCCCCAGATCATCAAAAAAATCTACAGCTGCACCATCGAGAGCATCTTGACTGGTTGCATCACCGCCTGGTATGGCAACGGCTCAGCATCTGACAATAATGCGCTACAGAGGGTAGTGCGTACGGCCCAGTACATCACTGGGGCCAAGCTTCCTGCCATCCAGGACCTATATACAGTACTAGGTGGTGTCAGAGGAAGGCCCAAAACATTGTCTAAGACTCCATTCACCCAAGTCATAGACTATTCTCTCTGCTACCGCACGGCAAGCGGTACTGGAGCACCAAGTCTAGGACCAAAAGGCTCCTTAACAGCTTCTACCCCCAAGCCATAAGACTGCTAAACAATTAATCAAATGGCCACCCGGACTATTTACATTGATCCCCCCCATTTGTTTTTACACTGCTGCTACTCGCTGTCTATTATCTATGCATAGTCACTTTACCCCTACCTATATGTACAAATTACCTCAACTAACCGGTACTCCCACACATTGACTCTGTACCGGTACCCCCTGTATATAGCCTTGTTATTGTTATTTTATTGTGCTACTTTATATTATTTTTTACTTTAGTTTATTTGGTAAATATTTTCTTAACTCTTTCTTGAACTGCATTGTTGGTTAAGAGCTTGTAAGTTGTCACGAGCGTTGGAAGCATACTCGGACCAACGTGCAGCGTGATCTGGGTTCCACATCTTTTATTAGAAATAAGTGAACCACACAACAAAACAATAAAGACTAAACGAAACGACAATGGAGTGCTAACATGCAACTACACATAAACAATATCCCACAAAACACAGGTGGAAAAAAGCTACCTAAATATGATCCCCAATTGGAGACTACGATTACMAGCTGCCTCTAATTGGGAATCATACAAAATCACCAACATAGAAAAACAAAACTAGAACSCCACATAGAAAATATAAACTAGACTAACCCCCCAGTCACGCCCTGACCTACTCCACCRTAGAAAATAATGACTCTCTGGTCAGGACGTGACATAAGTGARCATTTCACGGTAAGGTCTACACCTGTTCGGTGCATGTGACAAATAAAGATTGATTTGAATTAAATAGATCTGCAAAATCCATGTTAATTTCATGGTCTCACTCTTATCCCATAGAGTATACCRTAAGTCCTTTGAGTATATTCTTAGAAAAAAGGGTTCTAAAGGGGTTCTTCGACTGCTCCCATAGGAGAACCCTTTTTGGTTGCAGGTAGAACCCTTAAGGGATCCATGTAGAACCCTTTGTGGAAAGGATTCTACCTGGAACCAAAAGGGTTCTTCAAAGGGTTCTCCTATGGGGACTGCCGAAGAACCCTTTTAGGTTCTAGATAACACCTTTTTTCTAAGAGTGTATGATTGATATCATAATTAGTATAATGAAGATCTAAATTAATCTTCTGTTGTTTACGCACATAGATTTTTTTCTCTATGGAATGCAAGTTGGATGTCAATTCAAACTGAAGTACCGGAACACAGTTGGGAACTGATATCCTAGACGAGCTCTGATTGGCTTTTCTAGGCATTCCCATATGGCAAAATACTAAACAATCCCGATTCCTTTGAATTATTAAATGATCAATTGTGAATTATTTAGTTGGTTGCATTGCATGGCGCCCTGATGATATGGATTGAAAGGTGTGTYGTTTAAATGTTTGCTCCCTAAAGGGCTGCTTTCCATTACTTTAGTGCAGACAAATTACAGTACTATTCATTTACAGTAACTTTTAACCTGGGCTTGTTATGGTATGTAATCTGCATGTGATAGGCAATATGTCTTCTTTGTTTATGTTTACTGATTAATCGGCAGGTGCTTTGTCTCCATTGCCATATACAGTAAATGCCTATTGATAGTAAAGTCTTAGTAAAATGCACTCCCTCTTCCAACAGAGTTCACTGCAGAAATTGATACCCAATGGACCAACAGAGAGGTTTTTTTTCTCCCCGTGAGGAAACTACAGTATGTGGGAACTGTAGTTCCTATTGAGATGCCAAAGGCCAACTCTCGCAGGAATATGATAGATGGGTATCTTGTATGTCTACCTTTCCATTAAGATATCAATCAGAACACATTCATAGTTAAATGAGTTGGACAGGTTGTGTGTGGATGTGTTCCTTCTACGTCGTTGACAGATCGACATACTGTGATTGCCGTTCTTGAATTCAAGAAYCATTCCAATTTCAGTGGGGCACTGATAGGGAATACAGGTAGCGGCAGGTAGCCTAGTGGTTAGAGCGTTGGACTAGTAATTGGAAGGTTGCAAGATCRAATCCCTGAGCTGACAAGGTAAAAAACTGTCGTTCTGCCCCTGAACAAGTTAACCCGCTGTTCCTTGAAAATAAKAATTTGTTCTTAACTGAYTTGCCTAGTTACAAATATAGAATCATCATTGATTAACTTCCAGAAAAAATACTTAGGACTTCGWTTGCCGGAACGGAATAGCCCGGACCAATCATCATAGCTGCAGTTTCTTCTAGGGTGTCTAGTTTCTGTCTCCTTTTTGGAAGACTACTTMTTTTATTTATTTATTWATTTTATTTCACCTTTATTTAACCAGGTAGGCTAGTTGAGAGCAAGTTCTCATTTACAACTGCGACCTGGCCATGATAAAGCAAAGCAGTGCGACACAAACAATAACACAGAGTTACACATGGAATAAACAAGCGTAMAGTCAATAACACAATAGAAAAAAGAAAGTCTATATACAGTGTGTGAAAATGGCGTGAGGAGGTAAGGCAATAAATAGGCCATAGTAGCGAAGTAATTACAGTTTAGCAAATTAACMCTGGAGTGATAGATGAGCAGATGATGATGTGCAAGTAGAAATACTGGTGTGCAAAATAGCAGATAAGTAAATAAAAACAATACGGGGATGAGGTAGGTAGATTGGGTGGGCTATTTACAGATGGGCTATATACAGCTGCAGCGATCGGTTAGCTGCTCAGATAGCTGATGTTTAAAGTTAGTGAGGGAAATATGAGTCTCCAGCTTCAGCGATTTTTGTAAGTCGTTCCAGTCATTGGCAGCAGAGAATTGGAAGGAAAGGATCTCTTTCAATAATGGCAGGAATGGAGGAGGTCTTTATYCYAGTGAGATTGCTAAGGYGAACACCGCCATGTTTAGTTTTGCCCAACCTAGGTCGAGGCACAGACACAGTCTCAATGGGGATAGCTAAGCTGACTACACTGACTATGCTAGTGGCAGACTCCACTAAGCTGGTAGGCTGGCTAACAGCCTGCTGCCTGGCCTGCACCCTATTTCATTGTGGAGCTAGAGGAGTTAGAGCCCCGTCTATGTTAGTAGATAAGATGAGAGCACCCCTCCAGCTAGGATGGAGTCCGTCACTCCTCAGCAGGCCAGGCTTGGTCCTGTTTGTGGGTGAGTCCMAGAAAGAGGGCCAATTATCTACAAATTATATATTTTGGGAGGGGCTGGAAGGTGTCCTGCTGGAAGGTGAACCTCCGTCCCAGTCTCAAATCTCTGGAAGACTGAAACTGGTTTCCCTCAAGAATTTCCCTCTATTTAGTGCCAACCATCATTCCTGACCAGTTTCCCAGTCCCTGCCGATGAAAATCGTCCCCACAGCATGAGGCAGCCACCACCATGCTTCACTGTTTTAATTCTCTATTTGGTTAGGTCAGGGTGTGACTAGGGTGGGCAATCTATGTTTTCTATTTCTTTGTTGGCCTGGTATGGTTCCCAATCAGAGGCAGCTGTCTATCRTTGTCTCTGATTGGGGATCATATTTAGGCAGCCTTTTCCCACATCTTGTTTTTGTGTAGCTGCCTGTGAGCAGCCCAGAACGTCACGTTTTGTTTTCTTCTGTATTGTTTTTGGTGAGTTTCATATTTATTAAACATGTGAAACTCTAAGTACGCTGAGCCTTGGTCCATTCATTCCGACGAACGTGACAGTAATGGCCAAAAAGCTCAAATTTAGTCTCAACTGACTAGAGTGCCTTCTTCCATATGTTTTTGGTGAACACCAAATGTGTTTGCTTATTTTTTTCTTTAAGCAATGGCTTTTTTCTGGCAACTCTTCCATAAAGCCCAGCTCTGTGGAGTGTACGGCTTAAAGTGGTCCTATGGCCAGATACTCCAATCTCCGCTGTGGAGCTTTGCAGCTCCTTCAGGGTTATCTTTGGTCTCTTTGTTTCCTCTCTGATTAATGCCCTCCTTGCCTGGTCTGTGAGTTTTGGTGGGTGGCCCTCTCTTGGCAGGTTTGTTGTGGTGCTATATTCTTTAAATGTTTTAACAATGGATTTAATAGTGCTCCGTGGGATGTTCAAAGTTTTTTATATTTTTTTTATAACCCAACCCTGATCTGTACTTCTCCACAACTTTGTCTCTGACCTGTTTGGAGAGCTCCTTGGTCTTCATGGTGTCTCTTTCTTGGTGGTGTTGTAAGACTCTGGGGCATCATCATCATGTGAAACATAGATTGCACAGGTGGACTTTATTTAACTAATTATGTGACTTCTGAAGGTAATTGGTTGCACCAGATCTTATTTGGGGGCTTCATAGCAAAGGGGGTGAATACATATGCACGCATCACTTTTCCATATTTTTCTTTAGTAAATTTTTTTTAAACAAGTTCTATTTTTAATTTCACTTCACCGATTTGGTATATTTTGTGTATGTCCATTACATGAAATCCAAATAAAAATCTATTTAAATTACAGGTTGTAATTCAACAAAATAAGAAAAAATTTCAAGGGGGATGAATACTTTTTGCAAGGCACTGTATCTAGATCACTGGCCAGGCAGTAGCCACTAACTAATTGTGGACGCATGACCTATTCTTTGATACATTTGGTTTAACTTGCTCATATCAAGCAACACATACCAGACCGTATGTGGAAAGGTAAAAATAACAATTAGTGGGCAAATTTTTTGAATGATCAGACAGTGAAACTAAAATAGATTGGTATCTAACTGGTGACGCTTTCCTTTAATTCCCAATTCATTTGATCAAGCTGAAGCTGGATTTCTCAAGTTGTTCGAGCAGTGCTAACTGCTCATGCCAGCGGCACGAGCTAGCTAAACAGACGGCTCTGTAGAGCATCTGTGTGACGTCACACACTCAAGAAGGCTCAACCAATCACCCGACAGGTTCTATGTGAGACTCATGAATATTCATGAACCTGCCCCACCACCTTCCTACGGAAGGAAATTTTGCATACTGTACTCCCGGTCAGATCCTCTGTTACTCATCCATTTCATAAACAGTAAGGTTATGTACAGACGTAAATTCATTAGTGAGACCTGTCATTTATGATACAGTATAGCTACATCCGAGGAGCTGGTTCATATTTATCGGTTTGGCGTCTGTAGATCGGGGAATAGGAATGGGCATAGAAATACTGTGGAAAGATATGTCTGCTTACGATATGTTATTCTCTCTTTCTGTCCTATTGTCTCCATCGGTAGTATGCATGATGTACGGTGTTCGTGGACAGTGGGTGTGTGGGAAAATGTAGTATCACCTGGTAATGCTGCAGCAAACAAAATTAATATTGTGTCTACTGGTAGTTTAATCAAAGTTTGTAATTTGCTTTGTTTTATACATTCGTATGACAAAGGAAGTAGCTAAGTCGCCCAAGACACCTGTTTGATGTCTCTACCTCTTGGCTTCTCTGTAATTGCCACTAAAGTGGTCAGGGAGGTTACGAGCAAACAAAACCCTTTCCTGCATCACTCACTTTAAGCAATAAACACTTCAGATAAACACTTTGGTCTTTGGAAGAGAAGTTCTAACTCATTTTTATGATAATGACTGAAATGGTTGTTGGCTTTGGAAAACAATCGATTTTAGAAATCTTTTCAAAAGCAAACAGGTTATGCAGTCAACATTATACAGTTATTACACATCAGTGCCCATAAATACACCAGCAACTATCAGACCAACAATCTATAAATAAAATACAGCGTACTCTCTCTCTCTCTCTCTCTCTCTCTCTCTCTCTCTCTCTCTCTCTCTCTCTCTCTATGGCTGTTCCTATGGGCTTGCTCGCAATGAGCTTTGGCGTACAATGAGGGTTCTCCAGCTATGGGGATGCCACAGGTTCAGTTAGGTTGTCAATGACTGCATGGATTCAGTGCGTCCCATATGCAACTCAGCATCTGGTGTATGAAAATGTTCTTTCAGAATAGGTGGAAGTGATGAAAATCATCCTACCAGTTGACCGATAATACTTTGATTTGACTTGTGAGACATAGTGCCAGGTGTATCTATTGTGTGGAAGCTAATGATATCTCCATATACTGCAAGTATGTGTATTACATACTTGTGAGGGTATGTGTGTGTGAGAACTCTTACTGACCTCTGTTTGTAGTCTATTACAGGTGATTAAATCAATGTCATTTCGGTGATAGGAACTTACTGGACAAATATGGGAGCATGCACGACTTGAACGATTATTCTGTATCGTGGTAAACACTTAATTGTGCCAATTGAGGCATTTATTGATTGACACCAGAATGTACACAACATCCCAGCAGGAGTCTGTTTGAGTCTCTTCCAGTGAGCTCATGGCTCCTCATGTGAGGTCATCAGAGGTGAAGCTCTGACAAACTTCCCAACTCCCTCAAAAGTCAAAGGTTCACATCCTCCGTTGATCCCCTTGCTCCTGATCAGTGAAGAAGCATGACCTTCATTATGATTGTTATGCAGACAGGTCGCCATTGTTTGCACGACTAAAGGGGAACCTCTGACAGATGGCACCATTAAACGGGGCTGTCTTGGGAAAGCGAGTTGAAAGTTGTGATTGATCAAATGACTGGCCTGCACAGTTCTAATTAAATTGCAGCCTATCGCCCGTTGACGACGCTCACGTCGACGAAACACACTCCCAGGGCGTTTGACCATTCCAAACACATTTCATCCCCTTGACAACGGTTCACCCCAAATGAGCTGCTGCAGTTTACTGTCACTGGGAGACTGATCAGTGGATCAGTGCTCTCCATGAATTCTGCCCTCCAGGCCCATTGACCATTCTAGAGTGGCTTACTCAATGACAAGTCCCCTTGAGATTCATAACAAAGACGTGTAGCGTGCGTCATGTCTCGCCTTTGAGTTGTGAATGTCTTGTCATCTAAATTTCCTTCTTATACATTGTAATAATAGCCTAACCATTCAATTACATGTTAATACTCATTAATCAGTTCATGACTTGAGAGAACTTAATTAGCTTTTCCACGCTGATTAAAAATAAACTCCACACATAACAAGCAGCAAACAAAAGAAACCCCACCCAATTTGTTCTGTACTGTAAGTCCCATCCAATTGTTTAGTATTCGTTCTCATGCCTCAATTCGCAATTGGATTTCTACACACATTTAACAGTATGCTTCTCACACTTCAATGGCAGTCTTGGGAGAACATTTGTTCCTTCAGTTCCTCTTGACTGGCTGCTAGGGCCGGATTTATGTCTGTTGAATCCTACCCTGTTGTAATGGCATTAGAGCCACCCGCCCGCACACTCGGCCTCGGCACAGGAAGCAACCGCTTCTGCGTTTGAAGTGAAATCTCTTTTCTCCTTCGCTCTGTGGCTGCCAGGGAAGTCAATTCTCACACCCAGCGTGTGAGCTGCCATCCACCCAGCACATTATTAATGTGTGAAGGGTATGTGAAGGTGAACGTGACACCTAATCAGATGGAGGCGGGAGAAGACGTTGGTGTCTTAATTAAGCTTAAACAGGAGACTGTGGGGCTCAAAGTGTGATACATGTTTTTAGATGWTATGTTCCGGGGAAATTGCTGACTTTTTTGGTCTCCCTGGATTTCTTGTTTTTATAGTGAGATTATTCAGAGGCCTGGACTAGGGTAGGCTACTTGTTATCACTATCCTCCTTTAAAAAAAACTCACACACACACTTTCCCCTCACACACACATTCAGATATCCACATGAAGGCTACTCCACTTTAGGAGATACCTGAGGAAGAAATTGAAAATTAGACCTTGCCATTTAAAAAACATGTTTGGAGATGTGAGCAATAAAAAAAACTATGAAATTGAATCTCAAAATCWAATTTTCAACACTGAGAACATACAAGTCAAACAACAAAACAAGCTGAAAATGGCATTCCTGTCGGGCTGTATCACCGCATGGTACGACGACTGCATCGGCCACAACCGCAGGGCTCTCCAGGACAACAACTACCCGAGCAACTGCCTGTTCACACCGYTATCATCCAGAAGGTCAAGTCAGTACAGGTGCATCAAAGCTGGGACCGAGAGACTGAAAAACAGCTTCTATCTCAAGGCCATCAGACTGTTAAATAGCCATCACTAGGACAGAGAGGCTGCTRCCTATATACACAGACTTGAAATCATTGGCCACTTTAATAAATGGAACACTAGTCACTTTAATAATGTCATTTTAATAATGTTTACATATCTTGCATTACTCATCTCATATGTATATACTGTATTCTATACTATTCYACTGTATCTTAGTCTATGCCGCTCTGACATTGCTCGTCCATATATTTATATATTCTTAATTCCATTCCTTACTTAGATTTGTGTGTATTGGTTATATGTTGTGAAATTGTTAGATATTACTTGTTAGATATTGCTGTACTGTCAGAACTAGAAGCACAAACATTTCACTGCACCTGCAATGACATCTGCTAAACACGTGTATGTGACCAGTACAATTTGATTTGATTTGATTTGAAAGACATGGCTTTTATATTGTTGTACATAGTGGCCTGTGTTATCAACAACATGAAATTATAGCTATTTGTGTCAAACATACTCTTTCATCAAGACTGTACTTTCATATTTAACAGTTGGGGTAATTGGTTTTTACATTTAACAGTTGGGTAATTGGTTTTTACAGTGAGTTACGAGACAGCATTGGAATGCAGTGTGCATTGCTGTCATATACCATATGACAGCATGTTAAGAACAACCCAACTTCTAATTGCAGTACATAATAAATGTGGAGCTATGGCTCTCTAAACGTCGTAATGCCTTGGCATTGGCCCAAGTAATACCAATAACATGCTTAGCAGAAGCAGGTTCTCTTCAGTCCTCAGCATTTGTGTTAAATATCTCCTTTGTGAGGAAGTCATTGATTCCTCTTGCCTGGAGTGGACCTACTAAATAGTCAAGGACCAGCCAAATAATTTTAGTGCCATTCAAAAGCTTCTGACTCAACTAATGGATACAGCTTCTGCAAATCGCTAGCTATAACAGTTATCAGGGCCTGTAATTATTAAGGATAACAAATACTTTCGATAGCACATAGTTTGTTTCTGAACCAGGCTGAATATCATTAGCAAATACCCAACTGTATGCATGAAAATGGGAATAAGACATGCTTCTACTGTATGATGCAACAGTTTGTGTTTCAGCTCCTGCAGAGAAAGTCATTTATCCTACATGACCTACAGCACATGTAAACATYCTTTGACAGTATACAGTAGGWAATGTTTTCTGTGGTCTTAAAAGCCCCAGGTGGCTTCACAATATAATTGCATCAAAAGTGTTACTTATCTATACAGTATGTTCAGGAGAGGGTTCAATTAATAACTAAGAAAGAAGCATTAACACAAGTTATCTGTTGCATTATTAATAGTGTGTTGACAGCTTGACAAGCCCATCGTTCTGTAGGAGCACTCCGAAGAAAAACGACACACTCTGCACTAAAATATATCCACAGACTTTTCAATCAGCATGGTTCTCCAGAGAAAAAACAAACAAATTAATATAGCTGCGAGCAGCAGTGAACGAGGTTCACAGGTTGACAGAAAGGACACAAGATCCGTTGGATATCAAAGAAAGCAGTCTTATCATGTAGGAACTTCCTATATGTGCAATCATTGAAAGCATTACCATGTTTCTCTCAATACCACAACGATGACACAAATGAAGATAAGTCTAGTGCTGTAGGTCAGTTATCTTTTGAATGCAGCAGGTAATCATTCTCAAATTAATTAGAGGCTAATTCAGTGAGTCTATAAACTAAATCAATCTGACTTATGGTTCATGAGAATAAGATTTTGAAAGTATTTTTTGCATTAGCACATGTGCTAACATGCATCTATAGGTACATTGTAGCCATATTTCAATGCACMAACAAAAACAAAATCTGGAGTGAATTGACGTATGGTTCAAGAGGAGAAGATAATTGCAGAGGATTTTGAGCATTAGCGTTACATATGCAAATAATGAGTTGTTAATAGTTTCCTTGTTTTTTTACATCAATACCAAATCAGCGTGTTTCATCTTAGTGATGTCCATGATAGTAATGACARGAGACAAGTTGATAGGCCACTGTGGAGTGGATTAAAAGGGTAAAATCTTTTTTTTTTCGTACTGGTCAGGCACCGTGTTATGCGGTGGAGCGCACGGTATCTCCAGTGCGCGTTCACAGCCCGGTGCGCTACATCCCAGCTCCCCGCAYCTGCCSKGCTAGGGTGAGCATCCAGCCAGAACGGGTTGTGCCAGCTCTAAGCTCGAGACCTCCAGTGCGCCTCCACRGCCCAGTGTATCCGGTGCCTCTGCCAAGGACAAAGCCTCCTGTATGTCTCCCCAGCCTGGTGAGTCCTGTGCCTGTTGCCAGAACCAGGCCTCCTGTATGTCTCCCCAGCCTGGTGAGCCCTGTGGCAGCTCCACGTACCAGACTGCCCATACGTCTCCTCACTCCAGTGATGATCCATGGCACGAAGCCTCCAGTGATGATCCATGGCAAGAAGCCTCCAGTGATGATCCATGGCAAGGAAAAGCCTCCAGATGATGTCCATGGCAAGAATTAACCTCCAGTGATGGATCCATGGCAGAAGCCTCAGTGATGATCCATGGCACGAAGCCTCCAGTGAATGATCCATGGCACGAAGCCTCCAGTGATGATCCATGGCACGAAGCCTCCCAGTGATGATCCATGGCAGAAGCCTCCAGTGATGCTCCATGGCACGAAGCCTCCAGTGGATGATGCCATGGCAAGAAGCCTCCAGTGAGGATCCATGGCCACGGAAGCCTCCAGTGATGATCCATGGCACGAAGCCTCCAGTGATGATCCATGGCACGAAGCCTCCAGTGATGGTCCATGGCCAGAAGCCTCCAGTGATGATCCATGGCACGAAGCCTCCAGTGATGATCCATGGCAAGAAGCCTCCAGTATGATCCATGGCACGAAGCCTCCAGTGATGATCCATGGACAAGAAGCTCCAGTGATGATCCATGGCACGAAGCCTCCAGTGATGATCCATGGCAAGAAGCCTCCAGTGATGATCCATGGCACGAAGCCTCCAGTGAGGAGTCATGGCAATGAAGCCTCCAATCTCCAGCCTCCAGCTACGGTCCCCAGTCCGGAGCCTCCAGGACGGTCCCAGTCCGGAGTCTCCAGCGACGGTCTCCAGTCCGGAGTTCCAGCTACGGCCTCCAGTCCGGAGTCTCCAGCGACGGCCTCCAGTCGGATCCTCCAGCGACGGGCCTCCAGTCCGGGGCCTCGGGACGGCCTCCAGTCCGGAGCCTCTAGCGACGGTCTCCAGTCCGGAGCCTCAGCGACGTTCTCCAGTCCGAGCCCCCAGCGACGGTCCCCAGTCCGGGGCCCGCAACGAGGGTCCCCAGTCCGGAGCCTCCAGCGACGGTCCCCAGTCCGGGGCCCGCAACGAGGGTGCCCAGTTCGGGGCCCGCAACGAGGGGTGCCCAGTCCGGGGCCCGGCAACGTGGGTGCTAAGTCCGGGCCCCGCAATAGGGTTGCCCAGTCCGGGGCCCACAACGATGGTACTCAGTCCGGGGCCCGCAACGAGGGTGCTCAGTCCGGGGCCCGCAACGAGGGTGCTCAGTCCGGGGCCCGCAGCGAGGGTGCCCAGTCCGGGGCCCGCAGCGAGGGTGCCCAGTCCGGGGCCCGCAACGATGCCCTTCCAGACTCCCTCCACCTACCCAAGGATGTAAGAGTACAAAAATCAGTTAACCACCTAACTGAGGAACTCAATTTAACCTTGCGTAATACCCTAGATGTAGTCGCACCCCTAAAAACAAAAAACAKTTGTCATAAGAAACTAGCTCCCTGGTATACAGAAAATACCTGAGCCCTGAAGCAAGCTTCCAGAAAATTGGAAAGGAAATGGCGCTACACCAAACTGGAAGTCTTCCGACTAGCTTGGAAAGACAGTACCGTGCAGTATTGAAGAGCCCTCACTGCTGCTCGGTCATCCTATTTTTCCAACTTAATTGAGGAAAWTAAGAACAATCCAAAATACATTTTGATACTGTTGCAAAGCTAACTAAAAAGCCGCATTCCCCAAGAGAGGATGGCTTTCACTTCAGCAGTGATAAATTCATGAACTTCTTTGACGAAAAGATTATAATCATGAGAAAGCAAATTACGGACTCCTCTTTAAATATGCGTATTTCTCCAAAGCTCAGTTGTCCTGAGTCTGCACAACACTGCCAGGACCTAGGATCAAGAGAGACACTAAAGTGTTTTAATACTATATCTCTTGACACATTGATGAAAATAGTCATGGCCTCTAAACCTTCAAGCTGCATACTGGACCCTATTCCAACTGAACTACTGAAAGAGCWGCTTCCTTTGCTTGGCCCTCATATGTTGAAATTAATAAACGGCTCCCTATCCACCGGATGTGTACCAAACTCACTACAAGTGGCAGTAATAAAGCCTCTCTTGAAAAGCCAAACCTTGACCCAGAAAATATWAAAATCGGCCTATATCGAATCTCCCATTCCTCTCAAATTTTTTKGGGAAAAAGCTGTWGCACAGCAACTTCCTGAAGACAAACAATGTATATTATGGTTTTAGACCCCATCATAGCACTGAGACTGCACTTGTGAAGGTGGTAAATTACCTTTTAATGGCATCAGACCGAGGCTCTGCATCTGTCCTCATGCTCATAGACCTTAGTGCTACTTTTGATACCATCGATCACCACATTCTTTTGGAGAGATTGGAAACCCAAATTGGTCTACACTGACAAGTTCTGGCCTGGTTTAGATCTTATCAGTCTTATCAGAAAGATATCAGTTTGTCTCTGTAGATGGTTTGTCCTCTGACAAATCAACTGTACATTTCGGTGTTCCTCAAGGCTCTGTTTTAGGACCACTATTGTTTTCACTATATATTTTACCTCTTGGTCATGTCATTCAGAAACATAATATTAACGTTCTTTGCTATGCGGACGACACACAGCGGTACATCGCGATGAAACACGGTGAAGCTCCAAAAGTGCCGTCCCTGGAAGCCTGTGTTTCAGACATAAGGAAGTGGATGGCGGCAACTTTTCTACTTTTAAACTTGGACAAAACAGAGATGTTAGTTCTAAGTCCCAAAAAACAAAGAGATCTTCTGTTGAATCTGACAATTAATCTTGATGGTTGTAAAGTCGTCTCAAATAAAACTGTGAAGGACCTCGGCGTTACTCTGGACCCTGATATCTTTTTTGACGAACATATCAAGGCTGTTTCAAGGACAGCTTTTTTCCATCTACGTAACATGGCAAAAATCTGAAACTTTCTGTCCAAAAATTATGCAGAAAAATGTATCCATGCTTTTGTCACTTCTAGATTAGATTACTGCAATGCTCTACTTTCCGGCTACCCGGATAAAGCACTAAATAAACTTCAGTTAATGCTAAACACTGCTGCTAGAATTTTGACTAGAACCCAAAATTTGGTCATGTTACTCCAGTGCTAGCCTCTCTACACTGGCTTCCTCTTAAGGCTAGGGCTGATTTCAAGGTTTTACTGCTAACCTACAAAGCATTACATGGGCTTGCTCTTACCTATCTTTCTGATTTGGTCCTGCCGTACATACCTACACGTACGCTACGGTCACAAGACGCAGGCTCCTTACTGTCCCTCGAATTTCTAAGCCAACAGCTGAAGGCAGGGCTTTCGCCTATAGTGCTCCATTTTTATGGAATGGTCTGCCTGTCCATGTGAGAGACACAGACTCGGTCTCGACCTTTAAGTCTATTGAAGACTCATCTCTTCAGTAGGTCCTATGATTGAGTGTAGTCTGGCCCAGGAGTATGAAGGGGAACGGAAAGGCACTGGAGCAACAAACTGMCCTTGCTGTCTCTGCCTGGCCGGTTCCMCTCTCTCCACTGTRATTCTCTGCCTCTAACCCTATTACGGGGGCTGAGTCACTGGCTTACTGGTCCTCTTCCATGCCGTCCCTGGGAGGGGTGCGTCACTTGAGTGGGTTGAATCACTGATGTGATCTTCCTGTCCGGGTTTCCCCCCCCCTCCCCCCCTCGGGTTCGTGCCATGGGGGAGATGGGCCACAGGGCCACAGTGTCTCCCGACCCCTCCTGTCTTAGCCTCCAGTATTTATGCTGCAATAGTTTATGTGACGGGGGGCTAGGGTCAGTCTGTTATATCTGGAKTATTTCTCCTGTCTTATCCGGTTTCCTGTGTGAATTTAAGTATGCTCTCTCTAATTCTCTGTCGCTCTTTTTCTCTCTCTCTTTTCTCTCTCTTTCTCTCGTAGGACCTGAGCCTGATGACTCCTTGCTGTTCCCAGTCCACCTGGTCGTGCTGCTGCTCCAGTTTCAACTGTTYTGCCTGCGGCTATGGGACCATTGCCTGTTCACCGGAYGTGCTACCTTGTCCCAGACCTGCTGTTTTAAACTCTCTAGAGACAGCAGGTGCAGTAGATATACTCTGAATGATCGGCTATGAAAAGCTATCTGACATCTACTCCTGAGGTGCTGACCWGTTGCACCCTCTACAACCACTGTGATTATTGTTATCAGACCCTGCTGGTCATCTATGAACATTTGAACATATTGGCCATGTTCTGTTATAATCTCTAACCAGCACAGCCAGAAGAGGACTGGCCACCCATCATAGCCTGGTTCCTCTCTAGGATTMTTCCTAGGTTCCGGCCTTTCTTGGAAGTTTTTCCTAGCCACTTCTACACCTGCATTGCTTGTTGTTKGGGGTTTTAGRCTGGGTTTCTGTACAGCACTTTGTGACAGCTGAAGGAATTTCATTCCTTCTTAATCTGTTTGAGCCAATCGGTTGTGTTGTGACAAGATAGGAGTGGTATACAGAAGATAGCCCTGTTTGGTAAAAGACCAAGTTCATATTATGCCAAGAACAGCTCAAATAAGCAAATGACAGTCCATCATTACTTTAAGACATTTCAAGAACTTTGAACGTTTACTTCGAGTGCAGTCGCAAAAACATCCGTTCACCCACACCGCGTCTCACAAAGACATGCAGTTGAAACCAAAACTCTCCAATTTGGACTCCAGACCAAATGACAAATTTCCACCGGAAGCAAGTCTCTTTCTTCTTCTTATTGGTGTCCTTTAGTAATGGTTTCTTTGCATCAATTTGACCATAAAGGCCTGATTCACACAGACTCCTCTGAACAGTTGATGTTGAGATGTGTCTGTTACTTGAACTCTGTGAAGCATTTATTTGGGCTGCAATGTCTGAGGCTGGTAACTCTGTTGAACTTATCCTCTGCAGCAGAGGTAACTCTGGGTCYTCCATTCCTGTGGCAGTCCTAATGAGAGACAGTTTCATCATAGCGCTTGATGGTTTTTGCGACTGCGCTTGAAGAAACKTTCAAAGTTCTTGAAAGTTTCCGTATTGACTGACCTTCATGTCTTAAAGTAATGATGGACTGTTGTTTCGCATTAAGAAGGAAAGAAATTCCACAAATGAACTTTTAAGAAGGCACACCTGTTAATTGAAATGCATTCCAGGTGACTACCTCATGAAGCTGGTTGAGAGAATGCCAAGAGTGTGCAAAGCTGTCATCAAGGCAAAGGGTGGCTATTTGAAGAATCTCAAATATAAAATATATTTTGATTTGTTTAACACTTTTTTGATTACTACATGATTCCATGTGTGTTATTTCATAGTCTTGATGTCTTCACTATTATTCTACAATGTAGAAAATAGTAAAAATAAAGAAAAACCCTTGAGTAGGTGTTCTTTGACCTGAAGTGTGTATTAAGTTAATCATATCAACACAAATTAATTTATCAAATGAGCTAACCATAACAGCTGATTTAGCTTAATTGACTAGGTTGACCAGGTATAGTCTTTTGCTTTTCAAGTTCAGATTTTACTTTCAATTGAGCTCTTCAATTAGGAGTCTGGACACTACCCATCCCCCAACCTGTTCTTGTTGAACACCACACTTGCTGACATGTTTATCAAAGCTGTACACACATGGCCTCTTCCATGTGTTCCATTTTGTCTTCACAAACTGAAGAGGAAGTGGCCCATCAAGAATATGGAACCTCCMCTTCAAGATGCCAATCACCCGCTCTATAACAAAATGTACATKAATATTTCCAKAATATTATTTTGGTTCATGAAATATGTCTTAGAAGTTTTCCACATAGTTTGGTCTTTCGGCCGACGCGCCGTCCCTGTTCATCCTATAACATCCTGACTATTCTCCACTCTGCTGTTCTCGGGCATGTTCAGTAGGATGCAACGTTTTAAAACATTTGTTTTAAAACATTTGTTTTAAAACATCTAGTGTGGCTGCGTTCAGTCGTTATGGTCCGGGCCTTTGGAACTAACCTGGTCTCAGAGTATTTCGTATTACTCTGTAGGTAAATCCGAAACACTCCATTTAGTATGATATGTTACATTTTGTATGGTATGTATTCATTTGTGGATGTCCAACACCCATGTCATTTGATATGTTACGAAATACAATTGAAATTATATGTAACGAATTTGCATAACGTACGATATGATACTAATTTGAAAAATGTACTATAAGTTACGAATTTGAAAATGTTATAATATTTTACGAATTCTAGCTAGATGGCTAGGTGGCTAATGTTAGCTAGCTGACTAACGTTAGCTAGGCTAGRGGTTAGGATTAGGGGTTAGGGTTAAGGTTAGGGTTAAGTTTAGGAGTAAGGTTCAAGGGTTAAAATTAGGGTTAGGAGAAGGGTTAACTAACATGCTAAGTAGTTGCAAAGTAGCTAGAAAGTAGTAAGTAGTTGAAAAGTTGCTAAAATGCTAAAGTTGACCCTGATGAKATTCGAGCWCGCAACCTKTTGCGGTATACGTCCACCCATCCAGCCCGAACAACCACCCTACTTTMGTTTTAACCATCTATCTCACAAAGCATCCTTCACTCATGCTGCCAAACATACCCTCGTAAAACTGACCATCCTGCCGATCCTCGACTTCGGCGATGTCATTTACAAAATAGCCTCCAACAYTCTACTCAACAAATTGGATGCAGTCTATCACAATTACGCCGTACCGTAGAACAAGCATGTCTTTCTAACGCGTACAAATAAAGAATCCTTAGGAGTCTCTTCCTCAAACCTCAAGACAGTAGCATCATCRTCATCAGGAACCTGCTTCCAATTGGCTCTGCAATGTTAAAAATCCAACAGGAAGGTGTGCCGACAAAAGTTTTTTTTTTAATTATAATAATAATAATAACTTCAGAAGAAATTAGGAAACTATTTCAGAAAAGTGCAAGGGTGTCAATATATTTGTATGGCACTGTAAATTCACGATATCAGGATGGTCTGACTCCGCTAGTTTGTTGCAACATCAGACAGACTCTAATCRTCTTAATGAGCTCATGCAGTCCTCTTTTGTCGGCACATCACACATCAGAACTGGGTTCAGTCCATATAATCAGCTGTGTTAATGCCATAACTCAATGWGATAATTGTGAATGTTATTATTTTAGATGTCTGAAGCATTATAACAGATTATAACRTGCATATGATAACAGGTGTTATACCATGGTTATTAGGATCAAGTAGGTTTCATGATAGTGCTCTTATGCTGTAGCAATTTCAAGACAGCACCTGGAACACAGTGACAATATGCTGACCTATACCCGTGTTGACAGGTACCTGACAGCAGCACATCGAAGTTGACTGTGGACAACATGACTTCCAAACGTCAGCACGCATTTCAAAGCTGAGCCCTCAGCTGAACTGAGGAACACACAGGCTGACATCAAGACCTTGTGGAACAACCAGGTCATTCTCATCATCACAACAGGCTGATGCGCTGTACTTTCAAAGCTGTCGTCACTGTGCTATGGCAGTTAAGGCAAATAATTAAGTTGTATTGCTCCATTACCAGTAACAGAAGTCCTCACAAGAATCGTAAATCAACTAAAATTAAGAGAAGTTTTGACATTTTGCCATACCTCCCTTGTAAAAATAYTATTTTAGGCTGAGGGGTTAGGTTTAGGGTTAGAATTAAGGTTAGGGGTTAGGAGTTAGGGTTCSGGTTAAGGTTAGGGGTTAAGGTTAGGGATTGAGGTTAGGGTTAAAGTTAGGGTTAGGGTAAGCGTTAGTGCTAGGGTTAGGTTGAGGGTTAATATGATTTTGAATGGGAATCAATTGTTGCTCCCCAAAAAGCACTCACAAGTATAGTAAGACGTATGTGTGCGTGTGTGTGTGCGTGTTTGTGTGTGTGTGTGCGTGCGTGTGTGTATGTGTGTGTGTTAGGAGAGGGAAAGAGATAAAAATGTTTATTCCTGCCATTAGTTGGAAACACTCTTCTGTTATAATGTGTCTCTGTCTGCTGTCTGCCTCTGCTCAGCTGATGAGCTCAACTCAAAACACCCAAAGGGCTCACAAAATTCCACCTTCCTCAATCTGCCACCAAAATGCTCTTATTGGGCTTCATTTGGTATGCAAATGAACACTTTCTCATTTTGTCTTTCCGTGGTTCTGACAATTTGACAAGCCCAAGCCCAAACTCTCTCTCTCTCTCTCTCTCTCTCTCTGTTTCTCTCTATTCTATCTCTCTTGCGCGCACAAACACACACACACACACACACACACACACACACACACACACACGCACAGGAGCTTCCTAAAGGAAGGAATCAAAGTAAACCAAGTGCCTTTGATTTAATTTTTATCCCTGGTATGTTTTTTGTGTTTCAGTATTGTAATGCCGATCTTTAAAAATGTTATATGGTAAGGAGTGATGATTGTCCGGTACAATTTTAAGTGACAATAAACATTTTCACATCCTGTCAAGGAAGGAACCCGCTAACAGGGCGTCTTGAGGGTATTCAGTGATGTTCCCATTAGGTCCCTTAAAGGATAAATCCACCCAAAACCACTCATTCCTATAGTTTACAGTATTAAATAACACTAATATGTGAGAACAACATTTTTTGTGAACAAATGTTTCATTTGGTCTTATAATAAGGTTGGTGGCAACATGTGAACATTGTTGTGGAAATCTGTTGCAGCKCAAGTCGACTACTAAACAGTATCGGTGCATGGTAAAAAAGCTAGCGTGGGTGCGTGAAACAAAAATACTGAGTCACCCTACTTGTAGACTAGTTGAACGCCAAAGCCATCCTCTCTTTCATGTTGGCAAARYGGTCTAAGGCTCTGTCATACAGTACACTTTTAGTTTTTAGCTAAAATGCTTGCTACTAGCCTAGGTTCCTTGCATGGGAAACAATGAACCAGCTAAGTTAGCTAGCTAGTTAACATGAGCCTACTAGGCTACATATTGAACTTCAATCGTCTCAGGCCAGTGGCACAACATGTTAATTTATGGTTAAATCAGACTTGCCGTCATAATCATTGCCCTKTAGAGATAATTAAGTCAAAACCACAAGTCCAAATCCCCATCTCCATCAATGGTTTAGGAAAGGGACGATTTAGCAAGCTAGCTACTGCAGGACAACAGCACAAGCTGACCAGGAACAGAAAATCATGTTTTTCTAAGGAAATTATTTGATTGGTATGTAGCCAAATCCAAACTGGCCTCRTTTGGRGGGTGTTTTGCTGCACCAGGACAACCCACAGCTCAGCTCAACGCAGATTGGCTAAATATTATAATTTACTTATCAAAGCAGGCCAAATTCTTGCTGGCGTCAATCAATCAAATTCTATGGCGGCAACATGTTTTTTGGTCAAGACAGTATCAGATWCGTGGTCTACACTTACTGAGACAGAGGGGCACTGTTGCCCTTGCTCTGAGGATTTCTCCGGTGAGATTCAGCCACACGGGAATTGACTGAAAACTTTCTTGGGACRTTGTGTCATGGTCCCATGAAGGTTTTAGTCACTTGATGGTCCCAGGTGTCTCAAACCATTATAAGTAAAGTAATTAAATGGTATGGGGGTTTTAAAGTAAGTGGTAAGCTGTTCAGCTGAAATAGTGTCAAAATCTTTCATCCATTTGACATGATCACTACTGACTTCTCATTATGACCCTTCCTGGGATTTSAATTCACAACCTCTGGATCTTCRGGTATGCTGATCATTCTGCTGCGCCACAAATTCTGTAGAATTTATTAAGTCCCCTACACATTCATTACCTATAATSCATCTCTGCATTTAKYAAAAGAGTGCCATCTGCGCTGCTATTTTAGTTATGAGTTAATCTGACTATTCTCTCATTGATTTCATTTACTTATTTCAGCAATTTGAGTTTGGGTTTTCAGTATAGTYGTCTAATGTAGGTGAGGCATATTATTCTGTTTTAATGTTACTCCTGAATCACTACAATAAATATAATCATTTTTCTTCTGTGTATTTTTAACAGAGCTGAGATTTACTTTGAAGTGTAAAAGGTAGGAATAGTCCTACAGGTGAAATCAGTCATTGAAACAGACATGGTGATGTAGCAGGAATCGGAATGCCATGAACCAAAAGGTTGTCATTTCAAATGCCAGGGGAAAACATCTTAAATAATAATTACTGTATGAATACACTATGTAATCATGAATGTCAAAGTGTGTCCAAACGTAAGTTAAATGCAATGTTTGTGTGGGTATCCCCAGCATTGCCAAAAGACAAAGCTGTGACTAGATCAGTGGTTCACAATCAGGGCCTTGATGGGCTCAGCAACARTAACAGGGGGTGATGTGTAATGAAACTAGGGTKCGCTTGCCCTGGGTAGAGCTCTTTTTGGGGGGTGGGGGACGTTTCTTTGCGACCATCAGGTGATRTCCCCGAGACAAACCAGGAACTAGATAAAAAATCATCCAGGGGACCATGACACAACGTTCCAAGAATGTCCTAAAAATGTCCTTGGGGACGTCTCAGGGGCCAACCGGGAACTAGACAAAACCTCCAGTGGACCATGACACCATGAGTAAAGCAGTATGTTTACATACAGCTTTACTAATCTCATATGTATATACTGCATTTCATTCTACGGTATTTCAGTTAATGCCACTCCGACATTGCTCGTCCTAATACTTACTTTAGATTTGTGTGTACTGTTGTGAATTGTTAGATATTACTGCATTGTTGGAGCTAGGAACACAAGCATTTCGCTACACCCGCAATAACATCTGCTAAATATGTGTATGTGACCAATAACATTTGATTTGATTTGACACAACGTCCTGATGACTTCAGGCGAACATTTCGTGAGGTCCCAAGGACGTCCTAAAGACTCATTATTGTTTGCAGGGGATYACATTAGTAGATGCAGCAATACTGACCTCCAGCGTTTTAGGATAAAGGTGTGCCTAAATCACATTGATATTCAGGGCGCATCTCACATCTCTGAAATATGCGTGTGTTCGCAAATGTACTTTTCTCCCTAATTTAATAATTACATACTTTTTTTGTTATCCAGTGTATCGGCGTGATTGACATGCAACATGTGTCATCAATACATCATATGATCAAAGCCTAATGACAGACAACGTATTTCACTATAGTCGTCATTCACAAAATAGCCTATTGAACTGATATAACAAATAAAATAAATAAAAGCATCGCATACTGTAATTCAATGAGGTGACAGTTAAGAGGGCAATGCTTCCAGAAAATAATGCACTCTGTCGGGGGCGGGGCAGAAATCAGTTAGTTGTATGTGAGCAACACATGAGCGCTGACTAAGACAGCTTTCTTATGTAGAGCTCAGCACGAGCGCTGAAAGAGAGCCAGCAGCAGCCGATAGAGAAGGATTGCCTGTCATGCTATAACAGTATGCATGTACAAGGCAAGGTGGCATGATCGTTTAGTTAATTAACCAGATATATATTAGGTAATTATTTGCCGTCTAATCCACGARACATGCCGTCAACATTGTGCTCATTTTCATTTTGGCAATGAAAATACCGACTAGTTATCATGGACTCTACATGCATAAAGTGAATGTCTTTCCCTGAATCAACCATTCTGGAATAAAAAAATAAATACATGGACGGAATGGATTCGTTTAATTCAAGCGGAGTTGACACGTTCCCTGTTGTCAACTTAAATTCCTCATCAGAAAGTCCATATTCTTCGGCTACAATAGCGAGTCTTGCAGCACTTGTAAGTTTTCTTATTTTGTTTACAGTGGTCGGGAACGTTCTGGTTGTAATTGCGGTGTTAACAAGCCGGGCAATGAAAGCTCCCCAGAATCTGTTTTTGGTTTCGTTAGCCACCGCAGACATTCTGGTTGCCACTTTGGTGATGCCATTTTCTCTGGCAAACGAACTTATGGGCTACTGGTATTTCGGCAGAGTTTGGTGTGGAATTTACCTCGCTTTAGATGTCTTATTTTGCACTTCGTCCATCGTCCATCTGTGCGCAATCAGTTTGGACCGCTACTGGTCCGTTACGCAAGCTGTTGAATATAATCTCAAACGGACTCCTAAACGAGTGAAGTGTATTATCGTCATTGTATGGCTTATATCTGCCATGATATCTTCTCCTCCGTTAATATCAATAGACAAGAACAATGATAACTCTCAGTACCCAGGGTGTGAGCTGAACAATGACACTTGGTACATCCTCTCCTCTAGCATTGCGTCATTCTTTGCGCCTTGCCTAATCATGATATTAGTGTATATTAGAATATACCAAGTGGCCAAGACGAGGACCAGGGGCATGTCGGAGAAAAAACATGGTCCAGGTGAACCTACAATGACTGAGAATGGGCTAAGCAAAGCCGCCTTGTGCAAAATCAACGGGGACAGAGAGACCGGGCACTGCCAGTGCCCACCCACGCCCAGCATGATGACCACAGAGGTTCATGATGAGGGGGACCTGGAGGAGAGCTCCTCCTCAGAGGGCAAAGGTCACACCAAACCTCAGGACCTGAACCATAAGAGGGTCAAGCGGGCCAGCCGGAAGAACAGTGCCATCTCCAAACACTCCAGCCGGATCTCTAGAGCCAGCAACAAATCCATGGACCTGTTCGCCTCCAGGAGGAAGAGGAGGAGGAGCTCTGTGTCCATGAAAAAGGTCTCCCAGGCCAGGGAGAAGAGGTTCACCTTTGTGCTGGCGGTAGTCATGGGGGTATTTGTGGTGTGCTGGTTCCCATTCTTCTTCAGCTACTGCCTGCATGGAGTGTGCGGGGACCCCTGTAAGATTCCCGATCCCCTCTTTAAATTCTTCTTCTGGATTGGTTACTGCAACAGCTCACTCAACCCCGCCATCTATACCATCTTCAACCAGGATTTCCGACGCGCCTTTCAGAAAATCCTTTGCAAGTCGTGGAAAAAATCCTTCTAGATATATGTGATAATGGGAGGGACAAGCCATGACTAAATATGCCCTGAGATGACCATGACAATCTCAATATGGACATATGAAATCTACCATGAAATATTAGTATGAAAGAAGCCTTTTTTGTATTCAACCATATGAACAATGCAACGTGCGTACTGTACTTACAGTGGTCATACACATTGTCATGCTGTAACTCAATTGAGAGAGCATCATTCTGAACTACGTCTTCATATTCCCTCACAGGCAACTCTTGTGCTCTCATTACCCAACATATTTATGTTACTGGCCTGCATATTTGCCATTGACGTTCAGTGTGTGCATAGTGGTTCCCAGAACAAGATGTTCTGAAGTGTATCGCAAGGCTTTAACTCAATGTCACATTAGATATCTGGTACTCCTGAGTCCTATACAACCAAAGTAACACAATTTCCAGGCTAATCATGCTAATGCGAAAACACAGGGGAACTAGCCGGGCGCATCAGTAGTCAAATCCACTATGTTGACTTGTCATGGGTAATGATTACCAAGTGGACCCTAGGGATTACAGACAAATGGTTGAGGTGTATATGTTTTTAAAACGTGGGCTACGGTTGTTCSTTTTATTTATAATAGTAAGAAAGATCCATATTTTTCACCCTGGATGCTGATTAATAAATACCTAAGAATAAAACATAAAGTATTTATTTGAAGTACCTCTCTTGTGGACTGTTTCTGTTAAATTATTTTGCATATTTAACATTTTGTTTTGCAAGTGGTGCTTTATCTTATGCTTAAAGTAGTGGGCTATCATGCAAAATAAACGCTGAAGAAATCTTATCTGAGCTCTATTGTGATGTTGGACTTCTGTCATATGTATATACACACTGGAGCACTCTGACAATGRTGCACATGTGTTTTGACATGCTTGAGTGATTGAGAGATACTGGGGTTGCCAAGTGTTGTCTTATGCAAGGGATTCTGAGATAGTGTGCGCCAGCATCAATCAATGTCTAACGTGCACTCTCTAAGATGTCTGGCAACCCATTTGTCCCTCAGATGGTATACAAATAAGCTTTTTATGTTTAGACACTATAAACATGGTAACAGAACAGCTCCAGGACAACCATGCATTTACGTAATCCTTTCTGTTCATAGACATTCGCTTGCACTGTCAAACAATTTAAAATGCAGGTGAAATATAATTAGGGAATGCTAAAGGGAGATGGTTAAAATGTCGCTGCAACAGCTTCCTGGGGAAAAAATCTGTAATTAGTTGCCTAAATCATTATTTAGGGTAAAAACAATTCCTTTTTGGCAATCCTAATCAAGACTCTATTATCACACTATTGATATCATGTCTAATATCCCACCCATCCYATTGACTGGCTTGGGGGTGTTCTCACCATAGCTGCTTACCGATTCTCCTCCCTTCTTTCAAAGCGTGCACGTGCACACTCCCAGTCATGGATCTACAATCCAGGAGAGGGAGTGCGCAGGTGCACACTTTGGGAGAAGTGTGGAGAATTGGTATGCAGCAGCCCATTTTTCCCTCACCAATCCATAACATTCAGATTAGTGTCCATTCMCAAAGGGAATGAAACAAGGAAGTATTCCAGAGTATTGGGACGTAGCCTGTTTGTTTTACTAAGTAGCCTCAGATCCCTAGTGTAATGTAMTGGCAACATTTTCTGAAGTTAACTATGAAAATGATAGAAGCTGCAGTAATGGGGTCAACCAAAGTTCTCGTCCCCCTGACACAGACTGGCCATGTCAATACCAGGGTGTTGGTGACCTTTTAGCACAACAGGTTGGCTGAGAGGAGATAATCCAATATTCCCCACTGCCCTGTGGACATCAGCAAGGTGGAACTGAATCTTTCCTCCACTTTAAACTGCTGCTGTGTTTGGGGTGCCAATGTAACAGCTCTTTGTAATGGTCTACATCTTTTGTGTTTGTTCAAATGCAGTTCAGGATCTTAAGGATATAACGTATCAYACGAAATGGATGACCAGGTACACAATTGGATGACGTAGTACACAGAAAACAGGGACCCGTTTTGGCTCGTGAGCACCACTTTCAAAACTACTAGCTGAAATGATACAAACATTCTGGAGCATCACTTAAACTGCTGTTAAGGTGTCACAGTAAATGTAGACATGTAGACATAGAGGTTGGTTGGTTTTATTCACCAGTAAAAAAAAAAACAGATTACATATACTGTATATGATATTGATGTAGGCTTTTTAAAGGAATTATGTTAACCTTTTAACCTAACTAAATCTAACTAATTTAATTTGTATGTTTTATGATTTTCCATTGAGATCAGTTTAGCATTAACTGCATTGGACACATTACCCCCATTGACTTCCTGTGTAAAGGATAGGGTTTCCCCACACAAACWTGAGGGAAGCTACTAGGCAACACGCAGACCATCTATGATACAGAGGACTGTTATAAGGGAATACATACAACAGCATCCACAAAGTTCAGTTCATGATTGATCCCAAATGTCTTACAAAACTTGCGTTTGTCATTTTATCTCACTCTGTCAAATACTAGTGCTGAGCGATTGTTAAACAACTAATTGACCGACGACATCGGTTCAATTACTTGAATTCCATTTAGTTCCGTTTTTTGTGAGCTCATTGTGCCGTTTCTCTAGAGAGAAATYAAATCAAGAAGGAACTGTGGAACGCTGTAGGGAGTTTTTAATAGGCAAATATTCAATCTGGTTCAGCGCAGAAAACGTGGTAATTAACTACAATGACTAGAATGAATTGTGCCTATTCTGCTCGGGCTGACACGCATACCGAGTGAGAGGAACGTCAACAAAACAGCGATGAGAGGGATACAGACTTTTCAGGACTCGGGGTAGCTCTACCAGATTGATAGTTGTAGCAGTCTTGAAATCTTATCTACTTTCAAGAACTACTAAAATAGTGATTTCATCAGACAGCTCTGCAGCATGAGCAGCTGTGGCAAACCAATAATCACGGGCTACCATTTTCACTAGCCAACTAGGTAAATAGTATGACTCATTGGGGAGTACAGAGATAACGTTAGATGGCTGTCTGGCTGCTACTGCGTGAGCAGAGAGGAGATAATGACTTTAAGAAATTAAATAATAAAGTAATCAAATAAAAAATAAGTAATATACACAACTGAAATATTTTATTTAAGTAAAGTAATGTGAATAAATTATGGTTAATAAGTGATAAGCAGTAATCGGCCATCATGGGGCTATTTTTAATTGATTTATTCTGTGTTGTTAGAGACAATGGAATGTTATCTGTTGTCTTTTTATATATATGTGTATATATATATATATATATATTTTTTTTTACCCCTCCCCTCTTTGGAGGACAAATATATTTGAGTTTTTTTACAGCTTTTCTGCTACATATACAGTTAAAGTTGGAAGTTTACATACACTTAGGTTGGAGTCATTAAAACTTGTTTTTCAACCACTCCACACATTTCTTGTCAACAAACTAGTTTTGGCAAGTCTGTTAGGACATCTACTTCGTGCATGACACAAGTAATYTTTCCAACAATTGWTTACAGACAGATTATTTCACTTATAATTCACTGTATCACAATTCCAGTGGGTCAGAAGTTTACATACACTAAATTGACTGTGCCTTTAAACAGCTTGGAAAATTCCAGAAAATGATGTCATGGCTTGAGAAGCTTCTGATAGGCTAATTKACATAATTTGAGTCAATTGGAGGTGTACCTGTGGATGTATTTCAAGGCCTACCTTCAAACTCAGTGCCTCTTTGCTTGACATCATGGGAGAATCGAAAGAAGTCAGCCAAGACCTCAGAAAAAAAACAATTAGCCCATCAGAAGCTTCTCAAGCCATGACATAATTTTCTGCAATTTTCCAAGCTGTTTAAAGGCACAGTCAATTTAGTGTATGTAAACTTCTGACCCACTGGAATTGTGATACAGTTTATTATAAGTGAAATAATCTGTCTGTAATCAATTGTTGGAAAGATTACTTGTGTCATGCACAAAGTAGATGTCCTAACCGACTTGCCAAAACTATAGTTTGTTAACAAGAAATTTGTGGAGTGGTTGAAAAACAAGTTTTAATGACTCCAACCTAAGTGTATGTAAACTTATGACTTCAACTGTATATGGTACTTTTATATAAAGCTGTCACATAACAACAATACATTACCAAACATAAGCTCTTTAATCYCTCTCAGCTCATCCCACCTATCACCATAGACCAGCCTCGTTGGTTTCCATGTGCATATATTTTTAAATTGTAATGTGATGTTTTACATCATTTTTRWACCTTTCTAATCGTATAGTATCCACAGATTGTGAGCTAAAGATGAAAACCTTTCCTACGAGTATTATTATATTATATGTTATCAATGTTTTGGCAATTGAATGTTCTCAATATTTGGCTTTGGAATTTCCGTTAAAAAGGTCTAAAATAAATTCCAGGTCATATTTCATAATGCAATGAATAAAAATAATTGAAATCGAAAACCGTAATTATTTTTTACAAACCGAACTGAAACTGTACCGTCCTCAAAAAGCACTAATCGCTCAGCACTATCAAATACTAAAGTGGCACTTCATGCTACACTGGTGTCAGATCTCTTAGCAAACAGTTGTATTGAATCTCTTTCTTTATAAGGTCAGACAGATTTTTTGCTTTATCATAGTTTACCATGCCACCATCCAATGTTCTTCTGGTAATTTAATGGCAGATTTTGGTAWGGCCAGTACTATCATAGTGTCAAATAAAAGGGAGCAAGTACTTAAAACACGGACCGAGACGGTGTGATTGTAATTCTTTGTGATTAATCCTTGTGTATTTCATCTTACTCAGCTCAAGCAATTGAGGTTAGTATTAAAAATGTATCACTGAAAGCTTTATATAACAATATAGCGTTGATTCTTATATGAAAATACAGTGCATATTTGCTTTCAATTCCACATCTAGATGTGTATAAGAGACAGCTACTGTACTGTATAGTACTACTAATGGAGTATGCTCTTACCAAAGTTAAGCCTCCGAGAAGACCTTGAATGCAAACCTCCATGGAGAGAAAAGCTTGTTATCAAGAGACTATTTCCCGATGATTTGTTTCATTCATTCTGTGAATCTAACAGGTTTGAGAGGTTGGATTTCTGCTGCAACAGATACCAACAGGTTATGCAATAGGTTCGGATGGCTGTCTTTGTTTTAATCTTTCCTGTTTGCTTTCCTGAAAATGCAGCAGTGTTATAAACAAGAGCATTGTAACARTGTAGTCAGTCCTTGCTGATTTGTATGTTTATTTTGGCTTGTGACTGTCATGGTTAACAGCCTGGAAATCCTGCTGATTAAAATGGAATAGAATGGTCTATACCATGTCTCATTGGAGAGGGAAACAGCATTCCTTCTCTGTAATGGGTATTTACGGYAAATGCAGGTTTTTATGCTGTTTCGGTTTGTCAAGTAACTGAGTTGTACCAAGGTTTAATTCACTGTGCCCATGTGGTTTTATGCTAGTTAAGATTGAACAGGATCTTAGCACTTAGAAATGTTGTAACATGTTGTACAAATCGGAATTGGTAACATATCATACACATTTTTGCAAGACGTAACATATCATTCGAAATGGATGACGTTGTACACAATTGTGCACAATTGTCGGGGACTCATTTTGGGTCATGAGCTCTACTTTCAAAACTACTGGCTGAAATTATCCAAAACCTTTATAACACATCTTTAACTGTGATATGACATGACTCTCACGAGAATCTGCTAAGAAATTGAAAATTTTGTAGTGGGCCAAGCATCAAGCCCTGAGGTACTCCCAGCGAGATCGAAAGGAATTCACTCGAAACCCATCTTAAGAACACTCTACCAAAGTACAAATGAGGAAGAGTTCCACTTGAACGTGACTAAACTCACTGTGACATAACAGGCCATTTCCTAAAGGAACTTAAGACTAGGGATATCAAGTGGCTAACAAGGTCTGCGTTTATCAGCCTTGGACCACGAGCAAAATGGATTTGGGCTTTATTGGAATAGTTGAGACTCTTTTGTCTTGATAAAAGTAATGGATGAAAAGATCAAGCCTCGGCTCACAGCAGAAATAAACAATTATGCTCAAGTGCCTGAGACCTGATGATAGCTAGCTYTCTAAAACCTGAATATTTATTCTAAAGAGTGGATAGTATTGCAGACAGTATTGCGGTCATTTCAGTCACTCGTAATTACTGTGAAAGTCCTCCTTAAGCACCGTCTCATTCAGACAATTGTAATTGTTTCTCCTCATCTGGGTAAATGGACCCACTGTCTGCTTCTATTATAAATGAGTCTCTARTTGAGGTACGATCAGTTTTCATAATACCACTAGATGAACCACCTGCAGAAGTTCAGTCACAGCATTACAGAATGTCATTATGTAAATAAGCCTGTCAATACTAAAAATATAAAATCAATGCAAAAAATATTCCAAGGTTTCATATTCAAAATCTGATCTCAAACACACACACATATCCTCAACGGAGGATTCTTTAGTTTTATCTAGGGACAAATCCTGTTGGCTTCTCAGCTTGATCATTTGTGAAAGGGAGCTAACTGGATGCATACAGAGAATGTGTCCTSCACTAGGTTCATTTTACAGACAGCAGTCAGGCCTGAGGGAAATGTGGCAGTGACCAGAAGGTGGCTAGAGCAATCCCAGGTGGGCTGTTCTGCCATTGAGCCCTTCAGCAAAACTCTTCAACCCAAAGACTATCTGTCTGTATAAAAGGCAGGGTATCCATCTGTATAAAATGTATAAAGTTGAGCTTTGCTTTGGCAACATTTTCAGGAATTTCAACCTTTCTTTGATGCCATAAGGATAGGAGGASGTACTACTGCCCACTGAAAATATTGCTATCTCAGATAACATCACCAATCAGTACTTTTACCAATCAGTACAATTTCATTCATACAAGTTGCCCTTATATCTTTGTAATTACACAGTAACAACATTGTAATGACTTGTTGTTACATAGTGTAGTAACAGCTTATTTTCCTACAGTGTGCGTTTCATTGAATTCCAGTCTTGTGTAGATGTACAGTACTCAACGTGTTGAATGAAGAAACACTAATTCCCCATTTGTTCATTGCACTACAGTGTATTGTTTGATGCACTATGAATTAGTGACCTCAATTTATCTTCTCGCCCATACATCAATGCGTACTTGTCAGTACTAATGATGGAGGGCAGCTCAGATGGTATCCCACACACTCGTTAACACTCTCCTAGCTGAGCTCACAGCTTTCTGCTAGATTCTGCAGCAGTGCCTCAGTGCGTTGGCACCTTTTCACTCCCCCGTCAAATAGCTCAAGAGAAAAACTGAGTTAGAAACTCTTAACTCTTCGTGTGTGCTTGTTCTTCGTAGCTTTTCTGTCCACTTCTTTGTTCTCTACCTCAAMAACAAATCGTTATGGCACATGCTGCATAGCTGCTCCAACTCTGGAATGGCCGTCATAGCAACAGTTATGGGTGAGCAGATAAGTCAGAAGACGAGTCWAGAGACAGAAAGGGGACATTCCTTTCGTAGCTCACTGAGTACAGAAGATACTTGTTTTCACTGTAAAAAGGACGTAGCMTATACAGTGGCTTGCAAAASTATTCACCCCCTTGGCATTTTTCCTATTTTGTTACCTTACAACCTGGAATTAAAATAGATTTTTGGGGGGTTTGTATCATTTGATTTACACAACATGCCTACCACTTTGAAGATSCAAAATATTTTTTATTGTGAAAATAACAAGAAATACCTMAAAAAAACAGAAAACTTGAGCGTTAATAACTATTCACACCCCCAAAGTCAATACTTTGTAGAGCCACCTTTTGCAGCAATTACAGCTGCAAGTATTTTGGGTTATGTCTCTATGAGCTTGGCACATCAAGCCACTGKGATTTTTGCCCATTGTTCAAGGCAAAACTGCTCCAGCTCCTTCAAGATGGATGGGTTCCACCTGTGTACAGCAATCTTTAAGTCATACCACAGGTTCTCAATTGGATTGAGGTCTGGGCTTTGACTAGGCCATTCCAAGACATTTACATGTTTCCCCTTAAACCACTCRAGTGTTGCTTTAGCAGTATGCTTAGGGTCATTGTCCTGCTGGAAGGTGAACCTCTATCCCAGTCTCAAATCTCTGGAAGACTGAAACAGGTTTCCCTCAAGAATTTCCCTGTATTTAGCGCCATCCATCATTCCTTCAATTCTGACCAGTTTCCAAGTCCCTGCCGATGAAAAACATCCCCAAGGCATGATGCTGCCACCACCATGCTTCACTGTGGGGATGGTGTTCTCAGAGAGATGAGAGGTTTTGGGTTTGTGCCAGACATAGCGTTTTCCTTGATGGCCAAAAAGCTCAATTTTAGTCTCATCTGACCAGAGTACCTTCTTCCATATGTTTTTGGCGAACACCMAWCGTGTTTGCTTATTTTTTTCTTTAAGCAATGGCTTTAGTCTGGCCACTCTTCCATAAAGCCCAGCTTTGTGGAGTGTACGGCTTAAAGTGGTCTTATGGACAGATACTCCCATCTCCGCTGTTGAGCTTTGCAGCTCCTTCAGGGTTATCTTTGGTCTCTTTGTTGCCTCTCTGATTAATGCCTTCCTTGCCTGGTCCGTGAGTTTTGGTGGGCGGCCCTCTCTTGGCAGGTTTGTTGTGGTGCCATATTCTTTCTATTTTTCATAATGGATTTAATGGTACTCCGTAGGATGTTCAAAGTTTCGGATATWTTTTTTTATAACACAACCCTGATCTGTACTTCTCCACAACTTTGTCCCTGACTTGTTTGRAGAGCTCCTTGGTCTTCATGGTGCCGCTTGCTTGGTGTTGCCCTTTGCTTAGTGGTGTTGCAGACTCTGGGGCCTTTCAGAACAGGTGTATATTTACTGAGATCATGTGACAGATCATGTGACACTTAGATTGCACACAGGTGGACTTTAGTTAACTAATTATGTGACTTCTGAAGGTAATTGATTGCACCAGATCTTATTTAGGGGCTTCATAGCAAAGGGGGTGAATACATGTTCAAGCACCACTCTTCCGTTTTTTTTTTTTTTCATTTCACTTCACCAATTTGGATTATTTTGTGTATGTCCATTACATGAAATCCAAATAAAAATCAATTTTAAATTTCAGGTTGTAATGCAATAAAATAGGAAAAAAAGTACAATAATCCGATTGTCACATTGAGCCACMGTCCAAATCATAAGGAAGTGGACGAGACAGGCACAGGTTTTAGATCCCAGCTCACATAGTGATGCCCAACAATTAGTGACTCGGAGTGTGTTTAGCCCTCTTGCCGAGTAACTCTGTTAAGTTGCACACGGTACTGCAGATTTAACGTGACTACATTGTTATGAAAACATTGAAGGCCTTGAGGTGTTTTCTGCACAGTGGTTTATTATATTCGGTGCCTTGTGTTCTGACTAAAAGAGAAAGCCAGGTGTCTAATGTTACATTCCATTTGGTCCTTCTTTCCWTATCCTGTTTCTTTCATTCTTAGCCCCAATGCCTGGGGTGTTTTTCACTAGGAACCAAACGGTAGAAAACGGGCCGAAATTAATTCTTCCAATAAGAAATCTTGTTTTTTGTTGCAAAACTTTTCCTCACTAGCCAGCTACCACCCAGTACTCTACACTGCACCTTAGAGACTGCTGCTCTATGTACTGTACATAGAGTCATTGAACACTGGTCACTTTAATAATGTTTACATACTGTTTTACCCACTTCATATTTATATACTGTGTTCTGGTCATGACTCATCCTATATAACTACTGCTCTACACAMCTTTTCTATTCATATACTGTYCATACTGTCTATACACACCATCATATACATATATATTTATTTGTATTCCGGACTCTGATATTAGTTCTTCTGATATTGCTCATTCTGATATGTCTTAATTTCTTGTTCTTTATTTTTGTTTCATTTTTGGATTATATGTTTATTGTTATTGTATTGCTAGATATCTGCACAACTGTGTACGCAACCAATAAACTTTGATTTCATTTGAAAACGTTTTGAAAATATTTCCTATGGTGTGCACTAGTGACGTCACCGCTCTGCACTCCTAAAGGTGTATAACTCATTTAACATGAACATCACACCAGGTTTGGCTCAGGCATTGGGAGCAATCGCCATTCAAACACCCTTAAGTCACCTTTATCGTTCCATTTTCTTCACAGCGATGTGGTTAAAATGCCCGAGGGGAGATCATGTTGTGAAAAACAATTAACACGGAGGCTATGACCGACTGCTTTGCATCACAAATCCCTTCCAAAACAGKTTAAAGCTGGAAGGCCAAATCCAATCAGGCAACCATTGAACAGAAAAGTGTAATGGGTTATTTGCCACGGCAACAATGCTGTAAAAGTTAGGTACAATCTAATTGGAGATCAAGTTGATATCTTAGATTGTATAGATGCTAGATTAAACCAGTGTATGTTCAGTATGTCTGTGGTAGACAGTGATTTTCAGGTCAGTTTAAAGTGTGATTGTCTGAGATGAAGTTGGATTTGACAAAATAACACACAAATGTGCCAACCTGCTGCACTAGCAATATATTTTGTAGCTATGGATGACTGATGGCTAATAACTTCCGAGTCTGTAGTACATTACTCACAACTCTCTACCTACACAGACATTTCCCTTTTGCCGGTTTTCAATCGTGATCTCCGTGTCTATAATTCCAAACCACCTGCTATGCTGTTATTCCTCAGCCCATCCATGAACAATGGGTTTGCTACCGAGAGCGTAGACGTGCTTCCTATCATAGAGCTCCTACTCTTTAATTGGCTTGTCATTGTGAAAGGGAAGGATGAGGTGGGTGTGGGGTATAGAACATTCCATTACCATCTCCTGCTGTTGAGAAGCTTTTAGACACTGAGGATTCGGCGTGAGGTCAATCACTGGCATCRCTGGCACAGAGGTGCTTTCAAAGCCACAACCGCCCCCATCTGTGGGGACGCATCATACCCTTGTGGTCCTAGCCACCTAGTCACCCTCATAGGTCAGCTTGAAAGATCTTTTTAATGCCAGATGTTAATTGTTCAACATGGGTGGCGTATTTGAATCCATCTCACATGTGCAGTTTACCTGTTTGCTTCTCACACGTGCTAAGATTCCGGTTCTGATATGCCGACTCCCCTGCCGGTCCACAAAAACATTCCAACCTACCCCTCCTTGTTACTCTTCTCCACATGAGACTCATCTGCGCCCAGAGGAGGTCTTGGCGTTTGGATGAAAGGGGCTCTGGGGCATCGCGGTTTATGAGATGAATTAAGTTTTCCACAGGGACATGTGGCTAGAGGCATCAGCAATCAATGTGAATGTGAGATGAGCTAGGATGTTCATTAGATGGGTCCAGTGCAGTCAAGCATCGATTGTGTGAGGCAAAGAGAAAAACATTTTAAAGTGCAAAGTAAAAGTACTGTCCCAACTTCAACTTCCCCATTCCCCTCTYCCTAAAATAATAGATGGCTAAGAGGGTTGGATCCAGTTTGGCCCTGGTTCAAGGAACCAATTCTTAAAAATTTGTCCCATTTAATTTCTGTACAACAAACAGGAGTGATGTGCTGGCTGGGGAAAGTGCCAGCTAATTTACTGACCATGTACTCGACTATAGTGCTCTAAGATATTAAAAACCCAGCTGTYTCCACTGGAATCATTGCACTGCATTGACAGTCAATTAGTTGGTATGACTGGTTTTCGCTTCCATGGTTAATTATTTAGGCTTTAAATAACAGTGTGTGGTTCCTTTAAAAATACTCAACCATAAGTGATGTTCCTCCTAAAACAATRAATATCTGACTTTGTAGAAGAAAATGTTTGTCACCGTAAAAATCTTGCAGATCTTGAGCATTAATTTATGTGGTAATATAATCACGTGTAATGCTTCGGAAGCTTCAAAATAAAACTGCATTTCTATGAAGCTCCTTCCCCCTGAAATGTCTTTTTCACACATTTTTATAATGACAAACCGCAGCATCCTTGCAACTGAATCCGAAAGCGGATGATAATAGCCTACAGCATTCTSTGGATTCAGGTTTCAATTAACATCCAGATAGATTTGGTGTGACTGTTTTGAAGACTGTAAACAGCGTGAAGCACTGGGAGACCTTTCTTTTCAGGTWAACAATAATCTGAGTGACATCACACTATTCAACCCGAATGGCAGTCTGTTGATTTGGGAAAACACCAAAGGCTATGGATGACATCATCTCTAATGGACAGTAGCTCAAGCAGTTGAATACCCTGATCAACTTTATCCATTACAGTCCCCACTCTCTTCCCTCTTAAAAGAGAAGGAAGTGATATTCCACCAGGACAGACTGAATCTTTGATGTGAAAGGCGAGATAAGACAAGCTCCCTCTGTGACTTACGTGTCACGACCCTTTGCATCTCCAATTTGGCCCTCTAAAAGTATTCTCTGTCGTTCACTTGCCGTGCCTGCAGAGCTGGAACAATGTGTCTACTTGAGAAGTAGCATACATGCAGACGTATTAAAATGTTTATATCAAATTAAAACAAGCTTTTGTAGGTATGTTTGACTGGAATTTAGAAAGCTTCCGAGTACCACAGTTGTGCTACAAATGAAGATGYCTGAATATTTTTCACACGCCAGTGGTTATAGTCTAGCTTTTACTAAACAGGACATTTTTTTCTTTCATTCTGAAAGCATGCTCTCATCTGCACTTTTGTCTCTATAGTCTTGCAGGACGCAAGCTGCTCCCCCAAATGTTTTCCTTCATCTCTKCTAAATGACATTTCAGTGATTGCAAGTTAAATGTCAATTGTTGTCTTTTTTCCCCCCTATTCTATAATGTTGACCTTTTATGCACCCGGTGTTAATTCTTCTTCTCCAATATTGCTTTTTCAATTGCATAGCTTGACCCCTCAATTTGAATTCCCTCATAATACCATTGAGATAAGGCTAAATGAACTGCTGATGAAATGGAGAGCAGAGGGGTCACGTGGGAATCTAGCAAAATGTAGCAGAGTTATTGATTTTTGCCGATTCATTGCAGGGATTTTTGGTTAATGGAGTGCCTCTCATCCAGCAGCACACAGCTTCTAAGTCTTAGTATTCCATGAGGAATTATCGCCACACTGAAACAACTGTTCCGTGGCAAATGTAATATTATATGTTGCAGTCCAGGCGACAGGGAAATCAGTGGGGCACAGCATGATATTACTTCCGTGTAGGTTTTGCAGTTAGAAAATATGCCCAACATAAACTCTACCTATATATAGAGAAATACTGCCCTGGGGAACAGTGAAGAGACTAGAAGGGCTGGGAACTTGATAGGCATGAATCAAATATGTTTTATTGAAGCTTGTTTGTGTGAGAATTGAATTATGATATAGACTRATGAGTGCGAAAATATTGTAACGTTTCACCTGAATGCCTTCCTGACAAGCTCCCAAGAAGCTATTTGACACATTTCCCAAGTATAAATATTACTTCAGGTATRCAGGTATAATAAATCAATCAATGTCTTGGCCTACATTTGAGCTCTAGTTATTTCATCAGTGAAAGGAAAAAGCTGTAGGCTCACTTTGTATTGCACTATTCCAGTTTGGATGCATTCATTCTATGAGGGCTTTTTTGTCTTTTAACTATATGCAGAAATCCTTACCCTCTCTATAGTTCCATGTATCCGGCAGCATACTCTCATTACACCCCTACTAGGCAGACATCAAATAATGAACATCCTGAATTAAAAAAATTAAGAAGAAGAATTTTACTTCTGAAATTAGTTGCTTTACCGATTCTGTTGGCCATGGGACACCATGGGATGATAAAACAATGGCCGCCACCTCTGAGGATTTCCTTTGTGTTCTCTTCCTTTGTGTCCTCAGTTCATACATTTCGGTGGCATCGAGCTGCCACCTGATTTTGGTATAGTCACACTGCTGGTTCCACCTGCACACTAAGCTGCTGGTGAATGAATAAATGAAAAGATGAATTCCTCTGTTCATGCCTGAGATGACATCTGTGATTCTGACTGGGGTGTTTGATGTCTGCAGCTCCAGTTTTTAACAAATCCTTTTAAGGTTTAACGTCCTTCTCCAGTCTCCTTTTCACCTCATTTAACACCTGATTTACGCAGGCTCGTTAGAAAGCGGATGTGTCCGGTCAAGGTATGACATGACATGCACACGTGTGTGTGCATGTGTGTGTGTGTGTTTGTATTTGTGTCTAAAAAACTAAAATGTTTCTCAAAACATATTAATTTTACCCTTTAGTGTGTGTACTTTACTGTATTTATACTTGGGATATCGCTTCAACAGGAAAAGTTCAAAAACCAGGRTCACACAGAGTGTTACTTGGTAGTCTTAAAMAAATCTACTTTGAAACCAAAGTATACACCTCACACACATGGTTATGGGCTTAAAAAATAAGACACCTGTACCATGTCAGATATAGAGCCCCACAGTGGAGGTGTCATAATACCCATAAAACCTAGYGGTCAAACACCATTAATTTTTCTCATAGGATATTTTTGAAACACTTAAAATAAGTGCTGTGTTTCGTATAAGCTTACCCTGGCGTAATGATTTGATAACCATGTAAATCTCTCGGACAAGGTGACTTTTATCAATATATTCGGTTCTATTTACTCTTAGATTCAAAAATGCTAATTAGCATCAAATTAGACATCATGCAAAACTACAAATCCCTGCAAGCTCCTGCACATCATCTCTAGCTGACACTTTTGCTAACAGGTATTGTGTCGATTTAAAACATGCACAAGACAGTTCACAGAATTGTCCATTTAAGACATTTTGCCAATTTATTCATTACTACATTTAGCTAACATTAGAGAGTTAATCCTGAGATTCTTACCTTTGCCTCGATTCTGCAGTCTCATCCAGATCATCATGGCATTTGTAGTTCTTTATGATTGCCACCTGAGCAGCTAATTTTGGAGGGGGTAAATACAGGCAAATATATTGATACAAGTCAACTTGTCCTAGAGAGACTTACATGGTTTTCAAAACGTCACACCAGGGTAAGCCTACATGAAACACAGCCCTTATTTGAAGTGTTTCTAAAATCCCCTATGGGCAAAATGAATGGTGGAAAAACTATTAGAACCATTTCCCTGTTTGACCACTAGGTTTTATGGGTATTATGACTCATACTGTCGTACCTTATAGTTGATTTTTTGTTGTTGTGTTTGCACCCCAATATTACACTTAATATACATCACAGGAGACTAAAATATAACAAAACCGTTTGATATAGAAACACCAGATTTTCGGCTGTTTAAAAAAATATATGTTTATTAATTATGAAATTATGAAAGAATATTAAGAACATTCCACACATTAGGCCACTAGTCATTTTGACTGCAGGAAAGGGCTACAGTAGGGAGCTGTAGATGAGTAACTTTGTTTTCAACAGCTCGYTATCTAGGATAAAGAGCATTGCCAGCCGTATCACCACACCATGAATGGAGATTAATTTCCCCTCTTCTTTATGCCATGATATGCTTCTTTTTGGGCAATTGAATGTACATAATGTCTATATACCTTGATATAAATGGCTCATCGTAAAACACAATACCACTGCAACATCTAGCAAGCATGAAACATATGTGTAAATAGCCATCAAGAGACATTGAACTCCAGGTCGATGGCGCTTAATTATACCGATTTGTTTTTCAAGCTACAGGATATAAGCTATAAGAAACCAATCTCACGAGTATATGGTTATTCCTGTAGAACTTACATGTAATACACAACACATTCATTACACGTGGAAAGCATTGCCGGGGGTAGCTAATAGGTGAATGAAAGTGAACATGAAACCCCCCTGAGGCCACCTAACATTTAGGYCTGCATCCCAAATGGTGCCCTTTTCCCTATGTAGTGCACTACTTTTGACCAGGGCCCAAAAGTAGTGCACTACATAGGGAAAAGTTTGCGATTTGGGAGACTCCCTAATTACTTGTTAGGTTGAAGCTAAGAAGATGGCTTGGGGAAGACAAATGAGTCTCTTAACCATTACCTACAATGTATCTTATTTAACAGCAGGAAGGTCTTGTAGACATGCCGTGGCAGTTTTAGAAAATGGCAAAGAAACCCAGCATATGGGGGTTATGTATCGCAAAGCATTCACATCAGACAGGTCTAGTGACTTATTGGAAATGTTTTTGGAGYGTGCCCTGGGAAATGGAATTGGAAGGAATATAGGAGATCTACAATTTGTTTAATATACAGTGCATTCAGAAAGTTTGCAGATCCCTTGACCTTTTCCACATTTTGTAACATGACAGCCTTATTAAAAAATATTTTTAAATTGTTTTGTTTCTCTCATCAATCTACACACAAAACYCCATAATGACAAAGCAAAAACAGGTTTTTAGAAATGTTAGCAAAGAACAACAACAAAAAACATATTCACRTAAGTATTCAGACCCTTTRCTAKGAGACTCGAAATTGAGCTCAGGTGCATCCTGTTTCCATTGATCATCCTTGAGATCCTTGACATCCTTGAGTCCACCTGTAGTAAATTCAATTGATTGGACATGATTTGGAAAGGCACACACCTGTCTATATAAGGTCCCACAGTTGACAGTGCWTGGTSCCCAAGAACACAGTGGCCATCATTCTTAAATGGAAAAAGTTTGGAACTACTAASACTCTTCCTAGAGCTGGCTGCCTGGTCAAACTGAGCAATCGAGGTAGAAGGGCCTTAGTCAGGGCGGTGACCAAGAACCCAATGGTCACTCTGACAGAGCTCCAGAGTTCCTCTGTGGAGATGGGATAACCTTCCAGAAGGACAACCATCTTTACAGCACTCCACCAATCAGGCCATTATGGTAGAGTGGCCAGACAGAAGCCACTTCTCAGTAAAAGGCACATGACAGTCCTCTTGGTGTTTGCCAAAAGGCACCTAAATAATTACCAGACCATGAGAAACAAGATTYTCTGGTCTGATGAAACCAAGGTGGAACTCTTTGGCCTGAATGCCAAGCATCAGATCCAGAGGAAACCAGGCACCGCTCATCACCTGGCCAATACCATCCCTACGGTGAAGCATGGTGGTGGCAGGGATTGAGGCAAAGATGAACGGAGCAAAGTACAGAGATATCTTTGATGAAACCTGCTCCAGAGTGCTCAGGACCTCAGACTGGAGCGAACGTTCACCTTCCAACAGGACAACGACCCTAAGCACACAGCCAAAACAACGCAAGAGTGGCTTCGGGAAAAGTCTCTGAATGTCCTTGAGTGGCCCAGCCAGAGCCCGGACTTGAATCCAATCGAACATCTCTGGACAGACTTGAAAATGTCTGTGCAGCAACGCTCCCCATCAAACCTGACAGAGAGGATCTGCAGAGAATAATGGGAGAAACTCCCCAAATACAGGTGTGCCAAGCTTGTAGCGTCATACCCAAGAATACTCGAGGCTGTAATATCTGCCAAAGGTGCTTCAACAAAGTACTRAGTAAAGGGTCTGAATACTTATGTAAATGTGATATTTCTGTTTTTTTAAGTAGATTTGCAAACATTATGGGGTATTGTGTGTAGATTTATGAGGAGGTCAAAAACAATGGAATCCATTTTAGAATAAGGCTGTAACGTAACAGAATGTGGAAAAAGTGAAGGGGTCTGAATACTTTCCGARKGCRCTGTAATCACATAATGTTCAGGAACCCGCCAGAAAGTTGCTGCAAGATCTTTAATAATTTGTATTGCACTCCCGATATGACCCATTTACCTCAGATGTTAGGGAWGCAATGTCTACTTATGCTGAGAGAACATACCACCGCTGACACCAAAAACAAATTATAGAATCGAATGTAAAATCCCACCGGTGACACCACTTGACCCGCAAGCCTTGTGTGAAGTCTTGGAAATGCAGTATGATTATTTTATATAAAAAAATATATATAATGTATATAATGTATATAATAGCTTTTTTTCAACAATACCTCATTGAGACCAAGGTCCCTTTCACAAGCCTTGCATTTTACAATTTCACGCATTTGACTAAATACAAGTGAATACAAAATACAACAATACAGACGCATTGGTCAACAATAACTGCCTGAGAGGTACCAATGTATCTAGTTGAAGGGAACTCTGAAGACTTTGATCCATACATGGGATACATAGAAACTAAAGTCTGTATCAACAGATATTTCCAGATATTTCCAGAGTTAACCATCCCTGTGGTCGGGTATGGTCCCACTGGGCACAAACTGGTTAAATCAATGTTGTTTCCATGTCAAGGAATTTCTGTTTTTCACCTAACCTTTAACCTAAATCCACTGACACGGTTCAAATTCTTATTGATTTCATGTTAAATTCAGGTTAGTTGACAACTCAAWGAAATGTAAATCTAAACTAGACGTTTTTTTTGTTTTTGCAATAGGACTTTATAAACGAATCAGAGGCAAACCCACTTTCCGATAGAGCAAGCAGTGATGAGKGCAAAACCTGTCACCTGTAATAAAACKAAGTGCACTATGGAAAACTGTATCTAACAGCTTCAATGACGTGGCAGCTGCATTCATTCAATTAAAATGGTATCACCATAGTCTAGGACCAAATGAAACATCGACTGAAGCATCTGCATTCTTTATCTAGTGATAGGCATGACCTATTTCTATAGAAGAAGCCCATTGTTATTCTCAGCTTCTTAACTAACTCATCAATATGCTTTTAAAAAGACAGCTTATCGTCTATCCAGATGCCCAGATGTTTGTAAGCAGGAACACGATCAACGTGGGCACCATCCAAAGTGCATCAAGTAGTACACGTCCTTCTCCTTTCCTTTCTGCCCTGTGAAAGGCTTGGCTGGGTCGCAGTGGGAACAGCAGTGATATTTCACAGAGACTGAAATTACATTTACTCGGTTAAAATCTCTCTGAAAGCATCTCTAGCCAGATAGAAACCATTACAAAGGTATAATCAACATGAAAATGGGCAGATCCATAAAGGGAGCGAAAGCAGTCGCTATTATATTACATGCTGAGTGCACCGTATGGAAGAACCCAGTCATGACGGTAATTTCCCAGTCAAAGAGCTTATCAATCAGATCCATCCCATTCCTCAGCACTTTTGAAACCAATGATACAATTACCCGTTGATAGAAATTAAATCATTTATGAGCATCACGGACGATATCGTATTTTGATAATTGCAGCTATGATGGCGGATCATCTTTGCAGCTTTAAACCAATTACACTTTACATTTTGAAAGGAAGGTATACAATTATGCCGTTTCCATTCATAGAGAGTTTTATTGAAATGCATCACTTTCCCTCTGATGGTCTTCTTTGAACATCTTAGAATAAATACAGAATATTCAATCATCTCTACATTCAATTCAAGTAGCATTCCCTTGCCACTGCATTACTTTTAAACAAGCATATCAGCAATCACTTTATTGGAAAATCCTCTTTGTAAATTTGTTTTCAATAGATTGTAATTTGATACATTGTTTATCCCACTTGCGCCGGCTAATGTTCAGAGGTCTRATTGATGCTCTTGTCAATGACAACACCACGTCACTCTTATCAATGAGTGTCCTCTCTTCCWTGTCAATGAAGTGAATGTCATGTAAGAACAAAGTTTGTTCTAGTGTTTGTTCAAGAGGTTAAAAGGTCAAATAGGGGGTGCTTATATTTGTGCAAAAAAACACATTTCCATTTCAAACCTCACACTCGTACAGGTTCCCCACTTGTACATGCTGACCTGAAGCTAACTGTGCTAAGGGAGTACATGGACACGCTATTCATGTTTGGCTATCTCCTGATGATGTATCTTTAGGTTACTATAAAAAAAAGAGTAGACAACACAATCAGACTTCGGCCCAAGACTCATCTCTGGTCAGAACCGATGATGACTTTACTCAATGCAAGATAGTTTGTAGATGACCAATCAGTGACATAAGGAATAGATGTTTAGTGAACCGATGTAGTCTGATGGGGTAGGGATTCTGGKCAAGCGTGTTTAATAGATAATCCTTTGACTCTCTGATCAATTCGTATCATCAGCGTCAGTCTGATGCACCTCTTTTAAGCCAAGGGGACAAGATGTTATACTCTTTGCTCCAAAATTACCACTTATTCCTCAAGACCAGGCGGCTGAGCGCTTTAGCGTGTGTGGGTGAACTCATTTTGTCATCTGGATTGATATTGCTTGTCATACCCTCTGGGGAAGAGCTATTAGTAGTGTACACACAGCGGATTCTGTGTTGTTATCTCTACAACATCCTCAATTCCTTCAGGATTCCCCACAGATGTTGACTTAGAAAAGGTGGCGTGAGATTTAGAGGCGTGGTGAGACAAAGGGCAATTGAGAGTTAAGATTTTCATTTAAGATATTATTCGGCAAGCAAATGCAAAAGGATTGGCCTTCGCATATCTCTTCAAAGATGGACATGGCGTGATGTACAGAGCGTTTGGCAGCATGTTGTTTAACCTGTCATCTTTTTTTGCAGCGAAGTAACAACGTGTGTGTCTGCGAGTGGGTGAGTGTGTGTATTTGCGTGTGTGTGTGCGTGTGCGTGTGCGTGTGCGTGTGCGTGTGCGTGTGYGTGTGTGTGTGTGCGTGCCTGTGTGTGTGTGCGGGTGTGTGTGTCAGACCAGTCTTCTTTAATATATCATACAAAATATAATGGCCTCACCGACATAACTGTTACATTGGTAAATAATGCAGTAGAGAGGAAACGAATGTCTCAAGGTCTAGTTGGGGCAACGGTAATGATGGTGATGGACTGTTCAGTGTAGTTAAATACCTACTATTGTACTGTTCAATGTAGTTAAATACCTGCTATTGTGATGTTCACTGTAGTTAAGTACCTGCTATTGTACTGTTCATTGTTTGAGAAAATCAGGACAAACAGGGTCAAGGATTTTCCTAGATATTTTATATATATATATATATATATGAAGTCGGAAGTTTACATACACCATTGCAAATACATTTAAACTTAGTTTTTAAATTCCTGATATTTAATCCTAGTAAAAATTCCCTGTCTTAGGTCAGTTAGGATCACCACCTTTTTAAGAATGTGAAATATCAGAATAATAGTAGAGAAGATTTTTTATTTCAGCTTTTATTTCTTCATATTCCCAGTTTACATACACTCAATTTACATACACTCAATTAGCACTTGGTAGCATTGCCTTTAAATTGTTTAACTTTGGTCAAATGTTTCAGGTACCTTCTACAAGCTTCCCACAATAAGTTGGGTGAATTTTTGCCCCATTCCTCCTGACAGAGCTGGTGTAACTGAGTCAGGTTTGTAGGCCTCCTTGCTCGCACACACTTTTTCAGTTCTGCCCACACATTTTCTGTGGGATTGAGGTCAGGGCTTTGTGATGGCCACTCCAATACCTTGACTTTGTTGTCCTTAAGCCATTTGCCACAACTTGGAAGTATGCTTGGGGTCATTGTCCATTTGGAAGACCCATTTGCGACCAAGCTTTAACTTCCTGACTGATGTCTCGAGATGTTGCTTCAATATATCCACATATTGCTGCCTCATGATGCCATCTATTTTGTGAAGTGCACCAGTCCCATCTGCAGCAAAGTACCCCCACAACATGATGCTGCCACTCCCGTGCTTCACGTTGGGATGGTGTTTTTTGGCTTGCAAGCGTCCCTGTAACGATCCTCTTCGTCTGATGAAGAGTAGTCAGGTTCGGACCAAAACGCAGCGTGGTAAGTGTCCATGTTAAAATGTATTTAACTCAGAACACTAAGACATAATCAAAAATAGACCAACACGAAACAGTTCTGTCTGGTGCAGACACAAAGACAGAAAACAACTACTCACAACACACAGGTGGAAAAAGGCTACCTAGTTGGTTCTCAATCAGAGACAACGATAGACAGCTGCCTCTGATTGAGAACACACACGGCCAAACACAAAGAAATAGAAAGCATAGAAAAATAACATAGAATGCAAGACATAGAGCCACCAACTCACGCCTGCACCAAACCAAAATAGAGACATAAAAGGATCTAAGGTCAGGGCGTAACAGTACCCCCCCAAAGGTGCGGACTCCGGCCGCAAAACCTAAACCTATAGGGAGGGTCTGGGGGGCATCTATCCGCGGTGGCGGCTCTTCGCGGGACGTGGACCCCGCCCACCTTAGTCTTGGCCCACTTAGGTGGCCAGGACCCTTGGTCGCGACCCGGACTGGGACCCTTGCAGCGGGCCCCCCGACAGGAGGGCGACTCTGGCAGCCCCGGACGGAGGGAGCTATGGCAGCTCCGGACAGGAGGGAGACTTTATCTGACTCTTTGTAAACTGGAACCACACACCCTGAGGCTGCATTCATCGTAGCTGGGGATTTTAACAAGGCTAATCTGAAACACAAACTCCCTAAATTCTATCAGCATATCGATTGTGCTACAGGGGCTGGTAAAACCTTGGATCTGTGTTATACTAACTTCCGCGACCGCATATAAGGCCCTCCCCACCTCCTTTCGGAAAAGCTGACCACGACTCCATTTTGTTGCTTTCCAGCCTACAAAACAGAAACTAAAACAGCAAGCTCTCCGCTCAGGTCTGTTCAACGCTGGTCCGACCATATGATTCCAGCTTCAAGACTTGCTTCGATCACGTGGATTGGGATAGTGTTCCGCATTGCGTCCAACAACCACATTGACGAATACGCTGATTCGGTGAGCGAGTTCATTAGAAAGTGCAATTGACGATGTCGTACCCAAGCAACGATTAAAATTCCCAACCGAAACCGTGGATTGAATGGCAGCATTCGCGTGAAACTGAAAGCGCGAACCACTGGTTTAACAGGCAAGGTGACCGGAAACATGACCGAATACAAACAGTGTAGGCTATTCCTCCGCAGGCATCAAACAAGCTAAGTCCCGTATAGAGACAAAGTAGAGTCGCATTCAAACAGTTCAGACACAAAAGGGTATGGCAGGGTCTACAGTCAATCACGGAATTACAAAAAGACAACAGCCCGTCGCGGACCGGATGTCTTGCTCCCAGAACAGACCTAAATAACTTTTTATTTTGTTTTTATTTTATTTTGTTCAGTATTATTTTGCTC